>NW_006920424.1:100112-117818 GCF_000344685.1 Gloeophyllum trabeum ATCC 11539 | reverse complement strand
AAGCTCGTCGACGAGCTTGTACAAGGCGCCGTCAGCAATGATTTCAATCTACCGGAAGCCACTCCTCCGCGCACTGCCGCCCCGGCTGCAGAGCCTGCTAGTATCCCTCGAAATGAGGTGTGGCTCTTGCGGAATCTTTTTCTCTACTCCTCTGGTACGGAAACCTTTCAAACCCTGACTGAACTCTGGTCCCGAGGACAAGACAACTTAGATCTTGAATTGCAATACCAGGAGGTAATGAATGCATAAGTTTTCCTGCTATTGATCTATTAGACAGCATAGTATAATCCTCATTATCTTCATTATAGTACATAGTTCCTATCTTCATGTATAATATCTTAGTTCTCGTTTACTTCGTGTCCGTGAAGTCGCAATGCGTTCACGTGACTTTCACGCATTAACCTTGACCGCCGTTAAGGTTAAAACAGTCAAACCGCGGTCAAATCAGTTTAACCCGGTTTGACCACGGTTAAGCCCATCACTGATTGAGGGGGTTCTGTAAAATTTGCAGAACCCCCTCACCCCCTTATATCTCATTCCATACTCAACCAAAAAATGTTGGGTAAGCTCAGGAAGGTATATATACACTAGAATAGACCCTCTGCCAAGTCAGAATGGGAATATCTGCTGTGGTTGAAGAGAGGGAGAGAAAACGGGTCCTGTAGGCCATGGGAAAGGAACAGTGTCCACTAGATCTCTCGTGATGCTCTCAACGGACTGCAGCAGAATGGCTTGGGATATCATGAATATGCCGTCTACAGTACAATACACCAGCCCGATAGAGTAAATAGCGAGCGTGTCGAGATAGAGAGGCAACTTTGCACATCTCCCGGGCCCATATCGTGACAAAAGCGTGACATCGCTCGCGGCGAGATCCCACTGTGACCGCATGTGACGCCTTTTTGCAGAACCCCCTACATGAACCGGCATCTCTCTCCTACGTTCCACAGGCTGCATAAAAATGCATAAAAATAATGAGGACGTTCATCACTAAGTTACACACAATATGCGGAAGATCCGATAAGAATCCGTCAAGTGTGTGGAATGCTACAGGCCGAATTCGATACTTTTTGCAGAACCCCCTCAATGATAGTAGATAAAACCATGCAATACGCAAAGGACTGGATTATCCGTTTAAGGAACGCGAGGAAGAAGCCGTACGCCAAATTGGTCCGACTCGGAGAAGGAAGTGAAGCATGGCAGGACCACATGCCGCGTCGGGCTTACAGACCGACCTCGGCTTATGCGCCTCTGACAACATATGGCTGTGGCTTGAGTTAGTGAAGTTCGGGAGGTACTACTTGACATGGACTCCATCCTTATTCGAAGGATATGTCAAAAAAGGAATCGTACCTCTCAAGTTTCAGCGTACATTCCCTCTCTCCTTTGCTCCGCCGCTGATGAATCGAACCCCACTCACTGTCTGGAGTGATTGAGTCCTCCTTCCAGCGCCCAGAATTGCTGTCGAGCCCGCAATACAAGACTTTCCTTCTGAGCCTACACCGGAATTTTTGGATACGTAGACGAACATGTCCTTCCCTCCCGAAGAGCTCGTACTATTCCTTGCAGCTATGCACGGCGCGTAAGCTTTGGGCTGTCTGTGGTGTACAAAGAAATGCTGGTAATATTCATAGCACAATAACTACTCCTCAACATAAATCCAAAGACCTTGTTACTGTCAGAAAGACTTTGTTTGGCACCAAGGTTGTCTCTGCATCCGCAAGTGAAGGCCGTTTTAAGTAGCGGACGGAATCCAGCGATATGTCGGCGGCCTTTACAACATTCCAAATTCCAATGGAAGGAATTGTTTGCTAACAGTACTCCACGGGTATATTCTTCCAGAGAAACATAATAAACGCTCCCAGGGCCCCATGGGTAGATGCTCACAGGAGACGCCACCCGCCACCGCACTTTGTTTGGTGTAGCTTGGGAGATGCCCTCAGCCACAGCGTCCTTGATTGGGAATACCGATCGAACTTGGGCGCTAATTATACACTTGCACCTGCTCACAGCTGCTCACTTTGTCGCGATGTCCCTCAGAGTGTAGTAGGGATAAAACCCCTCCTAATTTACCAATCTGTCTGGTGAACGCGTTTTACATTGCCAGCGTAGAATGGCTCGCATCAGTAAGTGCGAGAGACGCGGACCCGTATCGCGACTGTGCTTCACTTCGGCAAGCGAAAAGTAGCCCAAAGCAGTAGGCGGGCAACCATTCCAGGTAGATTTGACTTGTAGTGAACTTCTTACATTCACGTCAATCGTCTGCATCTCATTGTATCTCTTTCAGGAAGATTGACTATACCTCGATTCCGCTATGCATACACGCTTCCCCTTATACCTCGACCCCCTTCGTGCCATTTGTAGCCCCCTCAATGACCCTCGTCGACCTGCGCGCCCTGCACGCCATCGTCGGCGACGCGATAGCCGACATCGAACGCGTCTACTCATCGTATAACAGGACATACGGGCTTGACGACGACGCCCACAACCCCTACTGGCGTTCCCCGTCGCCTGCGTCGAGCGAGAGTTCGTACTACTCGACTTCGACGTCGTTCGACTCGTCGAGGCCGTCGAGCCCAACGTTCTCTCCCGAGTTTCCTATAACCCCGCTGGAACCCATATCACCCGTTCAGGGCAGTTTCCCGACTCTTCAGATACAACTGGACTCTCCGTTTTCTCCCGGCGGAGGCTCATCGAGGACCCTTCATTCGGACTTCGATGAACGGCGCCTCGTCGATTTCCCTAGCCTCTCTGAGCCATATGATCCTCAGAGTCCGTCAGAGAAGCTGACCGCTCACCCGGATGTAGCCAGCGCCGTGAAAAAGATAGTCGCAGCTTGTGGCCAGATCGGGGTCATGGTACAAGTACCATTCTTAACTCTCTGCGATGCAAGCATGGGAGTGAGTTCACTGTTCTTCGATTGTTCCGTCAATAGGTCTGACCCCTCGGTTCACTTCAGTATCATCTACCGTCTTGCCTCCGGTTCTTCGAAGCTTCACATACGGTAGAGATACTCCGTGACGCGGGGCGCAAGGGCATGCATGTTGAGGATATTGCAGCAAAGATTGGCTGCGATGTCGGGAAACTCTCACACATCCTTCGTCTCTTGGCAACACACCACCTACTTACCGAAGTCACGGCGGATACCTTCGCCATAAATCGTGTAAGCAGCGCTATGGACACGGGTAAATCGTGGCAAGATATTCTGGCGAACCCAGAAAAGAAATACGAGGGAACGAAAGGCGTTGCTGCCTTCGTCGCTATGTGGTAGGATCTACATCCCTTCTCCTTGTTGGGAATCACTTATAGGTCGCTTTATACCAGCTCCGATGAACTCTTCAAAGCGTCGGCGTGGATGACGGACACGTTCCTCCCTCCTGCTCTCGACTCAATCGCAGCTCATCCTCCTCCTGCTCAAGGCCTCTTTCCGCCTCAGTCACCAGCGACCAGAGTACCCAGTCCTAGTCCCCTTTCCCCCTCCTTCTCTATCCTTGGTCCTGCGGCGCCTATAGCTGGTGTTGAGTCTCCCCGGCGTGGTTCACTCCCTTCGGAGCCTGATCTCATGGGTGGCCAGGGCGGCGGGTGTATTCGGAGTCCCCTGAGCGAGACTGGCCTTGGGGAACATTTCGGCATGGTTGGGGGTGCGGGGCTTGACCTATGGACGAATATTGAACCTTCGGGCGCTCCAGCGCACATGACCAGGAATGCTGGCTCCCGCGGTCGGTCGCCTAGTCCGTTGGCGATCCCACCGACATCTGTCCTCGCACCTCCATGGAGCCCTCCATCGCCAACGGTGTCGAGGCACGCTAAGAGGCCGTCAAACAAAGTTAGTACCGGCGATTATCAGCCATCCAGTCCGATCGCGTCGCGGCTGAATGCTATGGATTATCACTGTCCGGCGAGTCCAGTTGCGCTGCGGCAGCATCCAAGGTCTTTCCTGCCATCGAGTCCCGTGATGTCCAGGCACTCGCATTCGCGCAAGCCGTCGGACCTGCGATCGCCCTCGCCTACGCGTATGCTCTCGCCGAAGCAATCGTTCAACTCACTTTCGCCGAAAGGCTCGCTGTCACCCAGACCGTCGCTTACTTCGCTGTCATTGAACTTTGCGCTTGGTTCACCTGCGCCTGCGCCACCCCCAAGTGTGCACCTGAGCAACTTGCCGACACATTCGCCGTTCAATACGGCGTTCCGGACGGAGAAAGAGTTCTTTGCGTGGTTGGAGGAGAAGGGGAATGAGGGCCGGATGAGAAGGTTTGGGTGTGCAATGACGGGGAGCGGGGGGTGGGAGGACCTGGGTGGTGGCGGAGTTTTGGGTGAGTCTGGTGCTCCTTGGTGGTTATCAAGGCTCAATTCGACGTCAGCGTTTCCGTGGCATACACTGCCGGAGGGCGCGCTTGTCGTGGACGTGGGAGGTGGGATCGGGAGTACGAGTTTGCTGCTTGCGAGGAAATTCGAGGGGTTGAGGTTTATGGTGCAGGATCGGGTGGGGGTGGTGAAGATGGGGGAGGAGGCGTGGAGAGAGAGGGCGCCGGAGTTGTTGGATGGTGGGAGGGTCACGTTTATGGGTATGACACCCCTGTTTCGATTATGGCGGGGTATATGAGACTGATGCGGCCCCGATAGCTCATGACTTTTTCAGGCCGCAACCTGCCCTGCAGGCGAGTCCTGCAGTGTTCCTGCTGAGGGTCATCATGCATGATTGGCCAGATGAGTATGCGAGGAAGATACTGCTCAATCTCAGGAGAGTGGCTGTGGACTCGGATGGGGTGGGCAGGCGGAAGACGAGGCTGGTAGTTGCCGACCATGTGCTTCCCTTGGCTTGTGAAGATCTGAGAGAGCAAGGAGCGGAGGAGGACGAGGGGGGCTTGGTGGAGAGACGCTTGCCGAGTTGGAGGGCGCCGCTGTTGAGTAACCTCGGCAAGGCAAGTGCGAATGCGTATTGGATGGATTTGACGGTGAGTAGAAGTGAGAACGATCTGATACTGCGAGAGGTGTTTGCTGATTTATGGAATAGATGCGCTGTATGTTTAACAGTCAGGAGAGGACGTTGCGGGAGATGATCACGCTCCTAGAAAGCGCGGGCTGGAAAGCTCAGAAGATGAGCCGGGCTGAGGGAAGCCTGTTTGGCTGCGTTATTGCCGAGCCGTGCGATATACCCCAAGCCACACTTGTTGCCGAGCAGGAGGAGCGCGCGCACGCGAAGCAGAGAGCCGCAGAGGAGGCGCGGTGGCTGTCTGCGCCGAGCATGGGCGATACCTTTGGGAGCAGGGTCTACCTGCCTGATGCGGTCGATTTCGATTTCGAGTTCGATGACTGGCTTGGGTTCGCGTACAAGAGCCGTGTGGAGGAGTTTGAGAGGGAGAAGGAAAGAGAGAAGGAGAGGAAGAGGGCGAGAAGGAGGAAGGTGGTCAGTTGTGTCGACGTGAGGGAGTTGAGGATGGGGAGGGAGGAGGAGGGTGGGGCGGAGATGGAGGCCTTCTGGGGTGGCTTATAGGCGACTTCGAGTAGAGAATGTCGATTATGTTGTTTGTATGGTTTCTTTTAGTGTATTTTACGGGGACGTTTTGTATATATACCGTAGGATACCTTCTATCCATTGTTGCTGAGGCGTCATGATAGTGGAAGAGACGACAGTGCATTGTGCCGAGCATGTCGAGGAACGGAAGCAATTCTGGAGGCCTGTTGCAATCGCGTTTATTACACCTATATACACATGTTGTATTCGTACAAGTTCTACTTTCACTCGCAAACGTCTAGCCCAAGTTGATATTGACGACACCACCCCGTCCGAAGATGATGGAGTGAGGACGATAGGCTCAGATCCGCCATAAAATGTGGGGATCCTGAGTCACTTGACAATGCTAAACCGTCAAACTAGTGCTCGAGTCTCCGTCTACTCTTTGACGGTCGTACTCTGATCCCACTCGAATTTCTACTACGGCCACACTCCGGCTATCCAAACTCTTCTCGTCATCCTCGTAGCGGTCACTCTCGACCCTTCGAGTTGGGACCCTACGATCCGGATTAGTGGCAAAGCGGATGGGTTCAGGCGGGCCGCAATCCTCTGTTTGCTCAACAGACTTTCCGAGGGCCACAAGGACGATAATCATTGTCGGAAAGATTCCCTGCGAGCAAGGTAAATTGTGGTGCCACGACGCCGAGAAGCGGTACGCACGACAAGCTGATATTGGAAACCCATGACCACCGACTGTTCACGGGGATGTATCAGAAATGAAATGCGCGGAGAAGTACTGCAGACTTACCCCAGCTACATCGTACCCAGCCGAGTACAAGATACCAGAGAGTAGGAGGGACACAGAGTATACTGCGCCCGATTCCGTGCTGCTCGGCGGCGGTTGTTATTGCGTCGTAAAACGAATACGCTTGAATAAGTAGACGTACATGAGGTATACCAATCGCATGTATCGTCTGGCGGTTCTTCGGTAGGCCAACTGTTTTCTGATGATCCACCATATTCGCGACGCTGAACGCCAGATAAGGGTCATGAAAGATTTGCTACAGACGATCACGCTTAAGAACAAACCTATCAGGATGCTCATCGACATATTTGTCACGGCAGAGCTAATCAGAAAGCCTTTCGTAAAGATTATCTCGTAGTGTTGCAACCGAGACCATATTGGTTCTGCATTCATTAAGGTTGGGTGGTTCCGTTTCCGGAGGTACCAGAAGACGTCGACTCCGGAAACCGCGTATCCGCAGGCTTGTGAAAGCATGTTTAGTCGGAGGGACTGGATCTGTAATGCTAAAGCTTACCGGTGCCTACCATGAGGATGATGCTCGGGAGGACGATGACCGAGACACGGCGATTCCAGATGATGAAGCATCTCCAAATCTGTGTAGATCATGAGGATTACTCAGGGTGATAGGCAGACGAGAGATACTACTTACTAGAAGTCCGTCCGCGATTAAGCTGCATTCATTCAGCATTAAACAATAGATAAGCTTGCATGAGACGTACTTGGTCGTCGCGATCATAGAGTCACTAAGTGATTGATACAGGTTCAAGATATTCTGATCGCTTTGGAGCTTCTTGATTATTGGCTCAGGTAATAATGCGCGGTTAGCCCGAGGGATGAAGTATTGATCGTAGCTCAGAGTAAGCAACGTAAGCATGAGTAGACATATTGTTTGGGCTGTCGAGAGGATGAAGAGAACCACGGTGATGGATATGAATCGTTTGTTGATCCGAGTGACGTTCTGTCCCCTAGAGAAGACTGCGCGCATGCATAGGCCAAATAATATAACGTATGCGCCTGTATGAAAGGATTAGCATGAGACACTCCACATGGGGTGGTAAAGTTTATACCATAAAGCAGGGTCATGAACTGATTAGGAGAGTCAGAGCTCTGTGCTCAGCAGCGAACGTAAAATACGCGCCCATAACTGAAGGATATTAGCCTATCCGGGACAGCAATCCTCAGCCGCTGTTGTGGTGACATTGTCCATGAGACGCACCTGGGAGTATGTGAGCGTCGCCATCGTTGAAGAAGGGGTAACGTCGCCTCGAGCGCCCTGGTACAAGGGCGACCAGTATATAGTAGACCGCCTCTAGACATGATCCGTCATCTAACTATAGATGGGTCGTATGTAGCTTATTGAATGCCATGAGCTATGGATTGAACCTTGTCATTTCGAAGCTGTGAAGATAGGTACGTAGGCGCCTATCACAGCGGCGTCGTAACTACACCGAGGATAGTAGCCATTGATGCCCTTTCATTCTCTTGGGGTGTCAATCCATCGACACTTGGAACGTATCAGGCTTCGAGGAACTCAAAAGTGCGCACATTAGTGAGCCAAGATCAGGTACGAGACATCCCGCTGCCATCACAGCTGCCAGTGCGGAGGCGCCATGGCATAAGGTTTGCATAGCTGTGATTCAGTCTCAGGTACTGATGTGCGCGTTTTCCGTAAGGACAATCTGCAGTACTGCCTCCAAATCATAGTCTTCCTACTGAATAGTAGGCCTGGTAAGCTTACTAGTATGACAGAAAAGCTCGGGTCGGACAATCTATGCTCATAACGAGCTTGAAAAGGATTTGCACGCTCATTTGCAGCGTTGCTGTGATGTTCCGCCTTGAGAGCCATATGGATCGTTAACTCGGTCTTGGGAATTCGAAGCCACACTGCGAGATGTGGTCACAGTTAGTCGGGCTGTCAGTGTCACGGTGGCGATGTGGCGTACCCGCGGCACGTGTGGCACAAGCACGCCATCAAGTGGCGACCGCCGGAAAACATCCGATTGAATCGTACAGTAAACTCAGGCTCTTTTCGAAGCAAAGTCGGCGCATCGTTCGCCACACGCCCACATATCCCAAACGTCCCCATCTATAAGTATTGTTGCTGGAAGGATCGGCGACTGCCATCAGACGATGTCGACAACATGATTAGTCTTGCTCTCTGGTGCTGGAGAAAATTTTGGCATACGTGTTCTCAACACAGGTTCTCAGAGCGTTGCTGGTCTGTCGCTCTGGCAGCATGGAGTGGTCATCAATATTGTGGAGGCCTCTCAACCAGAAGAAAATGCCGCTACAACCTCCGAAGCTCGGCGGGAAAAGACTCGTTTTATTTTGGGAAGGAGAGCCTTTGAACGGCGAGGCATCCTCGACGAGGATGAGACGCCATCAACTAGGTATGTGCAGATGCTCCTGATTGAAATGACTATCAGGGCTTACCTTGCGTCGCCCAAGGAACGACAACATCACTCTTGAGAACCACCGAGAATATACGGCAATACTCAATATGCATATATCACGGAGACTCGTCGTAAGCGCCTGGAGATACGAGTTCGCTGCTGGAGTTGCTCTGCCGGCGTCTGCATTGCATGAACTCGACAGTAGCACCTCTGCAGTGATCGTGAAGCGACCATACCCCAGAACCAAAGCAGGATTAGCCTCGAGACATGGTCTTCGAATCTCGCCCGCCCGTCGAAAAAGCTGATTTCACAGTCTTTCAAGGTGAGACGTCCGCTCGGACTGTAAATAGAGGTGTGATCGATATTGCCAAACGTCCAAGAACAAAACAATGTATCTTACCTATGGCTGTGACAGTGAATATATGCGCGATGATGCCCATAGCCTGTCCGGCTGTTACGATTGAGTCCATTGTCTTAAGACACGAACAATGTGGAGGACCTATGGAACCAATGTGTGCTCTTCCGGCTGTTAGCAGAGCCTGAGTGCCGCAAAGCAAACATATTAACTGCAACCCAACGAATCTGAGACTCAGAGTCATTGATATGTGCCCAAGATGCCCAGGCAAGTTAAATCGTTTGGCGTTATTTATAAGAGCTGAAAGCTGAACCTTAGACACTTGCCCCCGCGTACACCATGACACCGCTTATTGAATGTCTACGCGCGAAGGTGGGAAGTCAGGCCAGTTGATTGTTGAGTTGCAGGCACGCTGAAATGGGCCGTCTACCCGAATGACCGTACGCAAGACATCACGGGGGTAAGGCTAACGGTCATGATGCGTACGTCGCGAGCGCTGGAAGTCTGATTGCAGGATGCTGCTGAAATACCGGCGTGCCCCCCATGAACGTACCCCAAGCGCCAGAAGGCAACTTGCTTGCAGATGCTCTACTGCGAGCCGAGCAATGCGTACGGCAGCTACCCGATCCTTCGCGGGCGTCCAAGCGTACAACGTTCATGCTGTGGCATACCCCTTGTATCACAGATCCATGTCAAGCCCGTTATACACATACCTATACGCACGGTGAGTGGCCACCATCCTGCCCGTGCTCGAGCGGTGAACACTTTGATCTATCCTCTCCGGTTGGCTCGTCCGCAGCGCCCGCATGTGTCGCCGTCGAGATCGTGCCGGCAAACGTAGACAGAGGTATGTGCGATTGTGAGCAGCGACGGTGCCACCGATAGGTCAGCAAAGGACGTCCCTTGTAAGACTTCGCTGTGGAGCGTGGCCGCCAGTGTCGCCGAAGCCGCCGCAACTGCAGCTGGGGAGGACTGGTGAAACGGTAAGGTTCTGTCGAGCGGGGCTATGGTGTCGATGAGCACGTCGTCGTGGATTGTTCAACGCAGATGGCAGTCCAAACCCGGGCGCGGCCTCCGGTGAATCGAGCGACGCTGTGTTGAGGGACCTCGCGATGTTGGTAGAGGGTACGTCAAAGCAGGAAGCGCCACACAGACGCTCAGGACAACCCAAACCCCTGGTGGCAACGACCACACTTGAGGCAACAGAGATATCGCAGAGATGGTGCGGGTGAGTAGCGCGTGGGGTGGCGCGATTCCAGCAGGAATAGTCGACAGAGGAAGCGCGGGCAGTTGGACGTGAAGTTCTCAGTGGGCCTTGGACGAACATCGTCCAATATCACGGATGGTCTGAAGAAACCTTTCTATGCTGTGAACAGGTAGGTTCTAATATCCTGTGCTCCAATTAAGCGGTGGCGTTCTGGGTACGTATATGGGTGTTGTGGCACCCTGGTCTTGGTGGCGTCGTGACGGGGTGAGGAGAGCTCTAAGCGTAGGCCAAGGTGAGCTGCTCTGTCGTGTTTAAGAGGCGCATCTATCTGAAACTGTTCCAGCAGGAGGATACCAGGCCGCGTTGCCGGGGGTGCAGGGCCATCGATGGGATGGTGATGGCGCGGACCAAAGGCAAGTCGCGTCGCGTCCTCTCGCGCGCGCGCGTCCCAGTCACACTTTTTCTCGCGCGTCTTGGTGTCGCGGTGTCCGTGACTTTGTTGAACGGCAAACCTTATAATTCAGCACAGCTTTTCCGCTTGGGGTATAAAAGGGGCCCATTCTTCGCTCTCCTTCCTCCATCTATAGCGACGCCTTCCTCTATCACCGGCGATCTTCTAACAAAGCTACCCACAACCGATACTTCAACTTCAAAGCTTCTTCATGGCAAGCTCGACATGGCCAATCGTGGATGAAAACACCGGGTCTCTAGCGATCGGTGATGCTGCCCATCCGAATTATAATCAACCGTCGTGCGTGTTGTCCAGCCATGATCGATGTGCCCTTCATGTTCATGATGCTGATATTTACTCACTCATCTGTAGCGATGGCGTCGATGGTACATCTGGTATGAGGCGGTTCGGCGTTGAGTGCCGGAATAGGTTTGTCATGCAGTTTTTGGAGGCGACACGGTTCTGACCTTCTCCTAGCTTGCAACAAACCTTCACGTTGTATGTGAACGTCTCATATCAGACATAGACCTGCTTTTGAAAACGTCATCGCTAGCTCTATGGTGCATGACGCAACGTCTGCACCATCTGTAGATTTCGGTATCGATCCTTCGCTTTTGATGCCAGCCGTAAGTCTTGGTTCATGAGAGCATATTACATTATCTAAGTTGAGCGCCACTACGCTCTGTATCTAGCCCCCGATAATACCAGCGTCAGATGCACTCGAGTCCGAGTCTTCTCTAAACCCTCCAATGGCCGACAACCACCGGAAGAAGCGCCCCCTTGCCAAGCGGGTCCTCGCCCGACCTCCGCCTGTTCAAACTTCCAATATTCCTACCAAACGACCGCGTTTGGAAAAAAATCATACTATCCATTGCAATAAAGCCAAACCCAAGTCCAAGCAGCCGACGGTGGAACTGGCCATCAAGTTCGATTTCGCTGACCCCATCGACGGTGTGCCGAAGCTGGTATGCGGGGGAACAGACGGCTGCGGCGCGTTCGTTTCGGAGGACGGCGCCTCCGTGTACGACCACGTCGCCTCGCACATCAAGAAGGAGTATGGTAAAAAGTGCACCACGGACCATATTCGGTGCGTCATGCCGGAATGCTGCCACGTTCTGCAGGTGAGCGCTTTAAAGCGCCACCTCGAGTCCAAAAAACACTTTGGCACCAAGTACCCTTGCCAGCGCTGTGGCAAAGAGCTATCCAGAAAAGATGCTCGCAAGAGGCATCAAGATGATTTGATTTGCGAACGCTGTACCCTATGCGGAGCAGAATTTCCAAGGGACGGTGAGGCGTCCACCCACCACGAGCATTGTCAAGCGTGGTACGTCGTGTTGGTTGTATCTCATGATGTTTTATAGCTGAATGCTCGCTTGCGGAACAGGGCGATCGCTCTCGACCTGGTCTCTCAATAATTTATCCTATATATATGTAGCCCTAGGTTGCTGCTCTCTGCTTTGTGGATGTACGTATACGCGCCTGGCCACTGTAGGATATCGGGATCCTGGATGTACTATGTAGTATCGTTCGAACAGGAAGTCATTTTCGCATCGGTGACTGGATCGTTGGCAAACGCATTCTATTCGGAAGTAGTCTCTCGTAGTCACATTGAAATGCCTCCCTTTTTGGCCGGGGAGAGGATGGTCGGCAAAAGTGAGTCGCCACGTCAGGCTAGACAGCCTAGGGTCCGTCGAGCCTAAGACGACTTGAATTCGTTGTGTACTAACGTCAGACTGGATTTCCGGGATTGGATCGAGCTTGCGAGCTCGCGCGCGATGGGAGGGGGCCGCCGTAGGCGGACGCATCGGGTATTAGATGACGCGGAAGTTGTATATAGTCGATGTATCTACCGTGACTCGTTGTACCGTACGCGAGGCAACAGACGCTCGAGGATAAACGCGCATATTGTATTCGAACTGTCTGGTTTATTTCGACGGTGTATAGACGTAGTGTTGACGGGGCAGCTGCCGACGTCGGGGGACGCTTCGGCTGTTGCCTAGATGCGTAATTGACCTCCCTCCTAATGAGGGTACAACCTGAGCTCCTAAGTGAGTCGTCTTCTTTGTTCTGCACTTACCACTTACCACTTGAACCAGTCTCTATTCGCCCAGCATTGCATGCATAGCGTTGAGCCCGAGAGGTTCCTTGCCTCACCAATGTTGAACGATGCATCTACCGAGATCGCGGCGCCCCTGTACCATCCCTCGGAGTGGGAGAGAACAACGGGGTCTCTCCAAACCCTCCCGAGCTCCTCTACAGGTCCCAACTACCTTACCTGCCGGTTTCGTCGTCCCGAAGGCCGAATCCAAACCATGCCTACAAGGACGGCACACGGTGTCTTTAATACACCGCTTAATCCCGTATGGCATAGTGTGGCGCCAAAGATCAGCACCATCTTGAAGGACACAAAGATACGCTATGCTGCCATCCATGCAGCTTGCTTTATGACCCACGGTGAGGATCACCAGGGCTGTCTTGGATCGCGACTCATCCTGGCTCCACCCCGGAGTTTGCCCACCTCGCTTCCCCGGACATCCTTGCTCTCCTCGAGGAAAACGAAGTGCACCGCGCTGTCGTAGAGTGGTTTGAGGGAGTCTCAGAGACCCTGGCTGGTTGTGCTCTTTTGTGCGCCACCGACGACATGAAGCCTATCTACCATGTCCGTCGATTCTTGACACTCAGCATCGGCATGCCCATCACTATCGTGAAGATGGAGGACGAAGATGCTCAAGGGAGTGTCGCCTTTGTTTTCCATGAGAACAAGACTAGATCTGGCGAGCCCAGTTCGAGCGTCCTTAGTGTCAGTAATTGTCACGTTCTCCGCCAAGATCCTACTGGCTCGGTACACCTCGTCAGCGTGTGCGACTTGCCAGCGCCCGACGCTTCCGCAGTGGCCTAAAAGAGATTGAGAAAGCCGTTGCCGACCTTGGCGGCGGAGTCGACGACCTTGCAGATGATATTGCGGTGTTGCAGGCAAAGCTGGGGCGTGAGGAGAAAGGCCACATTCACGGAGTCTATGGTGATCAAGTCCGCGCGGTTGGCCACGACAAAGAAGGACAAGGCCATTCTCGAGGGTTTCGGCGAAGAAGTCAAAACTCAATGAGGTGATCTTGAGCATCGAAACATTGGCCATGTTGATTGGGCCCCCGCGATCTCTGTTGTCGGGTATCGCTACACCAGGGACATCGGCACATTCGTAGTTGATGCGGAGCGCTTCAGGGGCCACTTTAAGGGTAATGTTGTCGACCTAGGTGCGCTATGCCTCATCTTTCTTACAATCGCCTTGCCTGATAAAGTATATCTTTAGGGGCCACATCCACCCGCCAGTGATTGAAGAACCTGCACTATTCGCGCAACCATGGCGAAACACCGTTTAAGTACCCCCACGATCGTCAGATGAGGATCAATGGCCGGCTCCCAGGAGCAATGGCGAGGCCTGCAGTCATGGAAGTCAGAAACAGCACTGACCTTACCGTGGGACGCTTCTCAGGCCTAGAGGCCTACACTTCCAGCGCGCTTGGCGTCGAGTCTTGGGAGATCGCTGTCTGTCTACAACTACGACAAAACTTCCGGGCCCTTCTCCGACCGGGGCGACTCTGGCTCGCTCATTTTCGACGGCAAGGGCAGGATGGTCGGCATCCTGCACTCTGGGGTGGTATGATGCGGAAACACGCACCTCTCGTATGTAAACCCCGCCTGGTGGGCTATCGAGCAACTCAAGATTCAGTATCCGTATGCCGACTTCAACCGTGATCACTTCTGAGTGCACACCATTTCTCGTCCCCTCGTTATCGGCATTTCTTGGTACAACTTCTGTCATCTTATTCTAGTAATGGTACCTAAAACATACTGTATGACTCCTCTATCATGTGTGATACTATGTGGTCTATTAGAGTAACCTTCACGATCTTGTTTTTGGACAAGCACAGACTCTCCGGCAGCTGACGATAGGTACAGCCTTCACGGGGCCAGTGAAGAAAGCAACGACGGCTCGGGATCCTTCGATTATGTTGTGGCATTCCAATCACCTCCCGCTTCACAACGTATCGCACATGGAACGTGCCCGCCAGAATAGAGATGCGCTCGTTATCATGGGCGACAGCTCCTTTACGCACAGAAGTCGAAAAAATCTTCATTGTGGCCTCGAATGTAGAGGAAAGTATATGGATGTACACTTGGTTAAATACCACGCAAAGCTGACGGCAACGAGAGCAGAACACAAAGCGAATTACACGAGAATAACCTACTGGCTCTACCGAAAAGAAGAATAGTCCGTGCGGGCAGCCAGGCGCTTACGCTGTAGGGTCCTGGCTGATCAGCCTGAGGGCCTGCTCTGATCGTGGTCGGATGTCGCAGACGAAGGGGGTGGGGCCGCTGGGTTGGGTGAAGTTAGTGTTGGAGGGAAGGCAAGTGTACTACAGGATGCACGAACCGGAAGACACTGTTCTCGAACTTGACGTCGGGCTCGATGACGTTCCCGTGGTCGTCCACCGCCTTGGTGATGTCCAGCGTCGCGCACATGCACGCGATGAGCAGCCACACAGCTGCGTCCGCCAGATGATTACCCGGGCAGCGTCTGTAGCGGACGTCAGTACTTCAAGGTGCACGGGCGCCAGCGCTAAATATAACCCGTTACTCACCGGCGGCCAAATCCGAACACGTAGTTTCGCGGGTCGCGCTTGCGCTCGGTCGTCTCGTCGACCTTTTCCAGGAAGCGTTCGGGGTAGAACGCGTCCGGGTTGGGGTAGAGCTTTTCATCGCGGAGCATGGCCCTGGGAGCGCCGCGTCAGTTCCGTCGAATTCTAGAATACCACGGGCGATCCTATCAGCACGATGACTTACCAAATGTTCGCAAAGACCTGGGAATGCGTATGTATAGTCAGCTGGCAGAATTTTTGGAACGGTCCGGGGTAAGGTACGTACCAGCGCGCCCTGAGGAAGGTACATGTCTCTGTACACGTCGTCTTCCATCAGTCGGTGCGGCAGGCCTGGGGATATGGATATGTCAGAACCGTGTTATTCGGAACCGAGAAGGGTGCATACCCAGCGGGACGGGAACACCCCAGCGTAGGCACTCGTGCATGATGGCTTCGATGTAGGGGAGGTTTGGCCGGTCGTTGCAGTTGGGCAGCCGGTCGCGGCCGATGACGGTGTCGATCTCTTGTTGGGCCTTGCGCAGGACCTCGGGGTGTAGCATCATCGCGAGGATGAAGTGGGAGATAGTGGCGATAGTCTGGGAAAGCGTGGCATGTGAGGACGGCCCTGCAAGTCATCTTAATCGCTTACGGTGTCTCCGGCAGCTAGAAGTGCATGTCGTCAGCTCCGGCGCGAGTGTCGAGGCGGTGAGAGTACGCACCGGAATACATAGAGTTGGCGGCCCATTTGATGTCGTTCTCGGCCTGTTCGTCCACGGACTTGCCGTCCTGTTCGAGCAGCGTCGAGCAGAAGGACGGAACCGCAGTTCCCTTGGCCTGCAATAACACTGTCAATCACGACATACCGCAGTTCAGCACAAAAGTTACCATCTGCTCCTTGACATACGAGTACGGCCTGTCGACGAACTCCTCCATCTTCGCCTTCCAGATTTTGGCGTTGCGCAGGAAGCCAGAGCCGGGCATCCAGTCAGGCATGTGCTGGACTGCGGTGGGCGATCGATCGAGATCAGATCACGGCTGCCTAACGTGTTGATAAATGAATGAACGCACGGAAGGGGAAGACGTCGACGGGCCAGATTCCGCCGCCCGATGCGATGCGGTTGGCGAGGAGGTCGACGCATTCCTCCGCGAGGACGAGATTCGGGTCGTTGGGGGTGGTAACCTGGTATCCGTAGATGACGTTCAGGACCAAGGAGCCTGCGTAGCTGTAAAGTAGCGTTCGTGTCAACCCCGATTTCCTGTCATAGTGTCGTGAAGCTCACAGTCGGATGTGTTGGGGGAAATTCTTGGGGGTGGTTATGAGGCGGCGGAGGAAAGGCGCGCTCTCCATCTCAAGGAGGGGGAAGTAGGTCTTGATGCTCGCGGGCCCGAACGCGCGCTGGAATAGGCGGCGGTAGCGGCGCATCTTGTCGCCGTAGCGCGTGAAAGCAACCTAAGACAAGTGGGTTACTCGGGGTGGGCTGGGCGGCCATGCAAGTCGCGCACCATGCTTTCACATCCGCACCTGTCCGAGATGACTATGGTCAGAGGGGCTGAACTACAGGCTTGAAACTGGGACTTACAGCTCTCCGGTCATGACCAAACGAGGTTTGTCGGAATAAATAGCGCCGCGTTTCTCCATCAAGTCGAACGCTGCGTCTGTTGTATTCAAGAAAACCAGGGCGACTCCAAACACGTGGACATATACAACGTCGCCTGAACGCGAAGTAGCGCGGTGAGTCAAAGTCAGTTCAGATCGTCGTAATCCAGAAGTTTGTCATACCATACTGTTTGGCCCATTCGGTTGCAGCAAGCCACATCTGCTTGAGCGGGATGTCAAGAACATTCCCGACCAGGGGAAGCGGCTTCGGACCAGGCGGAAGCGGGAGGTGTTTGGTCTTCGATCTTGACCTCACAAAGAGCGCGGTACAAAGGATACCGGCAAGCAAGGCGAAGAGGACCGGATTCATCGTTATTGTTACAGGAGACAAAAAGGAGTGTAACGAGTGGGAACGCGGGCCAGGGCGGGCTATATATGATGGGACAAGATAAGAGAGGGCAAGAGAGACTAGTATAAAGAGAGAAAAGAAAATGGAAGAGACGGACGAGAACCTTTTAAACTCACGCGGACTGGGCGAAGCGAATGCGGTTTCCCATACAAGGCACAAGGCGTCTCGAAGGACGGGCGACCCATCCGTTCCAGCCATTTGCAGATCGATGGGCCCACTTTTTGAAAATCATTTACAGTCGGACCACGTCGGACAAGCAATTTCAAGTCCCCGAGAGACAGAAATCAGACCATCTGGACTTCTCTACCTTCTTCCGACGTCCCTGGCACCCACTCCGACCCACTCCGACTATACGTGGTTTTCTGAATTGATGGTCTATCGATCTGCAAGCGGCTGT
>NW_006920424.1:66164-99862 GCF_000344685.1 Gloeophyllum trabeum ATCC 11539 | reverse complement strand
ACGAGGTTTGTCGGAATAAATAGCGCCGCGTTTCTCCATCAAGTCGAACGCTGCGTCTGTTGTATTCAAGAAAACCAGGGCGACTCCAAACACGTGGACATATACAACGTCGCCTGAACGCGAAGTAGCGCGGTGAGTCAAAGTCAGTTCAGATCGTCGTAATCCAGAAGTTTGTCATACCATACTGTTTGGCCCATTCGGTTGCAGCAAGCCACATCTGCTTGAGCGGGATGTCAAGAACATTCCCGACCAGGGGAAGCGGCTTCGGACCAGGCGGAAGCGGGAGGTGTTTGGTCTTCGATCTTGACCTCACAAAGAGCGCGGTACAAAGGATACCGGCAAGCAAGGCGAAGAGGACCGGATTCATCGTTATTGTTACAGGAGACAAAAAGGAGTGTAACGAGTGGGAACGCGGGCCAGGGCGGGCTATATATGATGGGACAAGATAAGAGAGGGCAAGAGAGACTAGTATAAAGAGAGAAAAGAAAATGGAAGAGACGGACGAGAACCTTTTAAACTCACGCGGACTGGGCGAAGCGAATGCGGTTTCCCATACAAGGCACAAGGCGTCTCGAAGGACGGGCGACCCATCCGTTCCAGCCATTTGCAGATCGATGGGCCCACTTTTTGAAAATCATTTACAGTCGGACCACGTCGGACAAGCAATTTCAAGTCCCCGAGAGACAGAAATCAGACCATCTGGACTTCTCTACCTTCTTCCGACGTCCCTGGCACCCACTCCGACCCACTCCGACTATACGTGGTTTTCTGAATTGATGGTCTATCGATCTGCAAGCGGCTGTCATTACTATCCCCGCCACTTAATTTGACCTCGACAGCCATCTGCGGAACCAGAACCCATCTCGTGGCGTAACACGAGGTCGATTTAGGTAACCCCCTTGTATTTGCCTCCGTCTCGGGCCAGATTTGCCATCAGCGGGCCAGGGGGGTTTCTATATCTGGCCTTTGTTTGTTGGACTTGGTTTGGTCTTGTCGACGAGATACTAACCCTTCGTGACCATCGGAAACCATTCATTACACCGACTATAGTCGTCTAACACGTAGAATACTCTATTCGTCTCTCATCATACACCCATCATCGTGCATTCTAAACAGATGTCGTTACGGCAGGCGGCACGTACTTGCCACTTCCCGGCTTGAAGATATCCTGCGAAGCCCTCAGTTACCCGATGACACACTGGGACCCTGGACAAACAAACCTTGACCATCCCGCGCGCGATCTGCGTCAGCGCCCGCCTGCTCTCCCAGAGCGGGTACAGCACAACCGATATCGCCGACAGGAAACACCAGATGATCCCGATAGTCACCCACGCAGCCAGCCCGCGCACGCCGTACACCGTCTGCGCGAAGAACAGCGGCAGAGGGATGAGGATGAGGAGGATGAGTGTCTGCTCCGCGAAGGGCGGCGCTCGTCAGCCTTACCCAATCTTCATCTCGCGCAATGCCGGACAGAATCAACACGTACCAGGGCAACAGAAGACCAAGAAGCGAACCTAAACGCCTTCTTCAGTCCCACAGGGTCCAGCTCCAGCTCCTCTTCCATCGCGGCAGCGTCTGATGAGACGGACCGCACGTCATCGGACGCCGACGATTCCTGCCGCTTTTTCTCGTCCAGCCCGTCCAGGCTCTCCTCTGTTTGCCTGTTGCTGGCCTCGGAGCCGTGCCGTGTATCCTTTTCGTGCACTTTGGCGTTGATCGCCCTGGTGGCATCGAAGTTGAAGTTCTCCGGCCACTGTCAAGTAGGGTCCACTCAAATTTAGCAGCAGTAACTAGCGTTTCAAGGAGCGCGACGTACTATTAATGACGTGACGACTGCAATGATGCCGCCCACACCGATAGACGCCAGGTTTCCGGTGAGCATCTCATAGTCGCCTGCAAATCGGGTCAGTTGGGGGTATTCAACTGCTCGCACGGCACTGCTTACCTCCAGTAGTCTAGACAGCGTGAAAGGTCAACACTGTATTTGAAAGATGTACATGTAGGTTAAACACTTACCGTGACATTGATGACCTTGCCATTCAGACTCGAAGTAACCACGAGCCATGACATGACACCACAAGCAAATCCAACCAGAGCGCCAATTATGGAGCCCCATTTATTCGCCTTGCTCCAGGTCACGCAGATAGCAATTGGTACTACTGCCGAGCCGAGGATGACACCCATAAAAGTCTACACGGAGGTTGATTGGGTGATACAGTATCGAGCGTTGTGTGTAACACTCACGTATAGCCAGCCCATAGATACACCGATATAGTAGAATATAGTCCCGGCGAGACCCATGACGATGGCGAAGAAGGCGACCTGATTTGATTTAGCGTTATTCCTTGCGTCAAAGTCAAGACAGCACCCTGCACACGCACCATGAGGTGGTTCATCCTCAGAATCTGCTGCTCGTTCGCGCGGGGGTTGATGTACCTCTGTGAATCATGAATGGAGCTTGAGTGGCTGGGTCCTACATGCAACTCCGATATTGAATATCACCTTGTAGACATCATATGTAAGGATCGAGGACACGGCGATGAGCTCGGCAGATGTGGCAGATGTGACGGCCAAGAAGAGAAGGACGAGGAGTGCGGCTGCACCTCCCTTGTGAAGGAGGGCAGCTGCGGCTGCCGAAGCGGGGAGACCTGCAGACACATCCGCGGGCGTGAGTGTCTGCATATCAGGGTCTCCGGTGAGTGCTCTCGCGGCCAGCCCAAGGGTTGTGGCGAACGCGAAAGGGATCGCAAACCTGGGTGATTGAGCGGTTGGACGAAGTCAGGATAATTCAAATTGCGAGAGCACTCGCCATGCGATACCGCCTAGCAGGTAGGCCTTGACGCACGTCGAGGGCTTGCTAGCAATAGCCCGCTGCCAGTAGGCCTGGTCCTGGAACACGGTGGCGAAGTTTCCAATCAAATTAATGACCCCGAAGATCAATCCGTTCTTCGACCGCATGGTGAGGTACGAGCCGTGCGCGTTGCCTGCTACGGGGGCCTTCTCCGCTGCGGCAGCGAGCAGGTCGTGCATCTTGGAAAAGCTGCCAATTTTGGGGGAGGTGGCGTATACGGTGAACAGGAAGGTGAGGATGATCGCGAAGAGGACGGTCGTGTGCGTGCTATTTTCGACGGTCAGAAGGTAAGACGCGCGGCGGTAAGGTGGTAGAGTCCTCACTAGTCACATAGAAGGGTGGAACGCATCCCACCTACTACTACATAGATACACACGCCCAGTGGAATGAGGAAACACGCCTATGAATTGGACATGTAACAGTATATCGGCGCAGGAGAAGGATAGACTTACGGCAATCGTGTTCATACCGGTAAGGTCCGTCACAGTAGCGGAACCTCCGAGAATTAACATGGAGGAAACTATGATGTTCGTGGCCAACCTGGACAGCGTCAATCCTATTCTTGGCGCATCCCCAACCTGCCACTCACCCGAAGAACATGAAGACCGAGTGTGCAACCGTCCCCCACCTGGCTGCGACAATCTCAAGCCAGGTGTGCGCGTGGGGCGCGTTCAATTTCAATTTAGCGGCGAGCTGAGGAGTACTCTCAATCTCTGATTAAGATCAATATTCTCACATGCACTAACCATAGCGAACAGCAACACTTGGACTGTCGCGCCTGCCCCGTACCACCATGGCCCCGATATGCCGTACTTGTAGGCGACCGCACTAGATTGCAGCTGAGCGACGATCGTCAGCAGTCAAACCCAGTCAAACCTGACCAGTAATCCGAGAGGGATCAACGCACCAAAGTTGCTGCCCATGTCCACGCGGATACAATTCCGGACGCGATCAGACCCGGCTTCACGCTTCTGGACGCGCTACTGAACTCTTCCGCATTCTTGGGCGAGAATCCAGTGTATCGCGTCTGGATCGCGGTTAGGACCAGCATGAACGCGCTGAAGAACAACCCAATCCCTGGATTGCGGGTGAGCTTCCAGCATTATTAGGCAATCCTTCGATCTTACCAACAACTGAGAACGGAAGTAGAGTAAGTCATCTACCCTTTCAGAACCGGACATTGCGCTCACCGACTCCATATCCTGCTCCTTGCGGCAATATGCTAGCTGCAGAGTCGGACATCTTCGCGCGTAGCTACAGCCTAATGGAACAAGAAACAAAGGAACGGCGCTCAAGAAGCGACGTCTTCGACATCTGAGACGCTCTTTACTTAAACCACGGCGTCAGGGACTTAGATCATACCTCCTTATCTCCCCCACAGGAAGAGAAGATCAGCCACAGAAGTCATTACGGCGCTTTGGAGATGTCAGATAAGCACCAGAATATTTTTGACGGGCAGGGTCTTATCTATCGCTTGCAGGCGCTGGTAACCTTGATGGCGGAACTCCGTGAAGAACTGCTCCCGAGATGCACTCAGTCCAGCTTGTAAGTCTGAAATATGCGTGTTTCAAGGACGTTACTGTTCTAGGGTCATCCTAAGGGACGACAAAGGAGGCATTGACACTACTGCGACATTCTGCGGATATACGGGAATCCGTGTGTAGTCAAAGCTGACCTCAGTCCAGGAGACTCGTCGGTGGTGGTACGTTCAAGAAGGCTTCTGCCAGATCCGTAACTCATCCGGACCGTGTCCATCGGAGAACCTGTGCAGTCATCCCAGGGGTTCGAGAAGATAAGTCAATAAGGCTGGACCTTTCTAAACGTACTGAAAGCCTCCCCAGGCTCCCCCTGCAGTCAACAGGGCGTTGCGAACAGCATTTACCTGGTATGTTTCTCCAAGCCGAGACTATCAGACCCAAGGCCCAGGAGCTCCCGCCACAGATGAGTAGCTTCTGAGCTTCGCAAGGGTGTTAGCCTCCCTTGATCTTCCTTGGAGAAAGTGTAATCTGACCGTCTTGAATCCGGAACAGAAACCAAGGCACCACTGAACCGTTATGGTCCCCTCGACTCCACCCGTATCTGGCCGGGAGGAAAAGACGGGAGGATGTAACATGGTCCTACATATTCCCTATCGAGTCGCCCCTGTCCTGCTCCCGCACTAAAAAGCCTCTGTCGTTCTGAGATAACGATTCGGGTTCATCGGCCGGCCAAGGTAAGAAACTACAAGAAGCATATGGAGTCGGTCTGTCGGTTTCCAGTCCAAAAGCCGCAGAGACAGTACGCAGGCCAAAGGGCACTGGAAGACTGTCGGCATTCTAGGGAGACTTGGCATTTACAGCGCCAGCATTCTGTATGAGGTGGTATACAGCATCCGTGAACCAATGCTTAGCTGGACTAGTACTGCGGCCTTCAAGTGATATAGACAGCGAACGTCGCATTTGGGTTTGAAAGGTTAACAATAGCCTCCTCCACTGGATGCAACCATATCACAGTCTAGATCTGGAGGGTAATACTAATACAGCAGTCGGTTACTCAGCCTCGCAACCATGCAGCGTAGTAGGAGCCAATTGGGAACCTAGTAGCTTATTTGGCCCTGTGTGGCAAGAGCTTTGGATTCTAACAAGCGCAAACAATCGCCACCCAATTTGCGATCTGACATGTATGAAAAGTTCTAAAGCGTCTGTTCTGCGGTCGTAAGTTTCTGTATACGCCATTCAAGCCACGAATACTCGGTCGGACGCGATTGAGGTGCTCTGATATTACCCAGTCGGACTATTATTGCCTGCATTATTTGCCGAAGAGCTCTCATTCATCACAAGCAAGTTACAAGTATAGGGAACGCTTTCTACAGCGGACTCCAATCGAACCTCCAGGCAGTTCCTGACGTTTATTTACACGTTTAATCCTAACAATGTCTGCACTGGGGAAACGAAAAGAGCGGGAGGATGAACCTGAGCAGCCAAAAGTACATGGGTCCGTACGCTCCCAGCAGTTTCCTGTGCTGCATTAACTCGACGTCCTAGATCTACACTCTTCGTATCCAACCTGCCATACACCGCAACATCAACCGACCTACAAACACTTTTCTCCGATATCGCACCTGTGAGGTCTGCGTTCGTGGTGACCGAGAAGGGGTCGGGAGTCTCGAAAGGCGTCGGGTACGTCTCCTTCGCCGTCAAAGAGGACGCCAAAGCAGCATATGAAAAGCTATCACGAGAAGGGATCACCCTTGACGGCCGAGGCTTGAGGGTATCATGGGCGGACAGCAAGGTACGGGTCTCTGCATCAATTGCGCGGGCGTGTAACGCTGACTTGCACAGAACAAGCACAAGGATGAGAAAACGGAGAAGGCACCAAAACCCCGTCCTGAACCCCGCCCTCGTGCTGCACCGTCACAGAGTGACCCTTTGGCAATCCGTACGATCGTGATCGCCGGCCTTCCATCTTCTATCGACTCAAAGTCGCTGTGGAAGAAGGTTCGGAAGTATGGGGGCGCAGAGAAGGTTGAGTGGCCGTTAAAGAGGGATGATGGCACTGAGGATCCTACAAGCGGTGAGTTTTCGGGGACCATGGCATAACCTTGTCTCAACTAACTTCAATCAGCGCACGCCGTATTTGCTACACCCGCCGCTGCCCAGGAGGCCGTCAGCAAGCTGCACGCCCATGTCTTCAAAGGCTCCCTTCTCTCCGTCACTCTCAAGAAACGGCTCGAAGGGCTCGCGAAAGCCACCATCAAACGGGGCAAAGCCAAAGCCGGGGCCCCCGTCATGCCGAGTCGCTCCAGCAGGCTGATCGTGCGCAACCTACCGTTCAACATCACCGAACAAGATCTCCGCGCCGTGTTCCTGCCGTATGGGCCTATCTACTCGATCACCCTGCCGATGACGGAGGCGAAAGAAGGCGAGCAGCCGCGGCCGAAGGGCTTCGCGTTCGTGTGGATGCTGAGTAAGAAGGACGCGGAGAAGGCGATGGAGGGGTGTAATGGGCTGAAGGTGCGCGCGGGGATGGCGGATGGGATCGTTTCGGATAAGCAGAAGCGGAAGAAACAAAGACGGGAGGAGACGAAGGCGAGGAAGACAGCGAAGGGAGATGAGGAGGAAGAGGCGAGTGATGCGGCGGAGGAAGAGGAGGATGGGAAGAAGGCGCGTGAACGGGTTATCGCGGTTGATTGGGCATTGAGTAAGGATCGTTGGGAAGAAGAGAAAGCAAAGATCGAGGAGGTGGAGGATGAGGAAGATCCAGAGGAGGGCGCTGACAGCGACCAGTCTGAAGTGGAGTCCGGGAGTGAGTCCGACGAAGGGGAAGGGCCTCTAGGCGTTCATGAAGACGGCAGCGATGATGATGAAAGCGGCGGATCGGATGAGAGTGGTGACGAGGACATGGACGTGGATGAGCAGAAGCCTGCAAAGCCGACTCTACCGCCTCCAGAGACTGGCACTACACTCTTCATCCGGAACGTGCCATACGAGGCCACTGAAGATGAATTACGGACACTGTAGGTACAACAGCAACATCTGAAGATGTTCTATCTGACATTTTCCTCCAGTTTCCGTACATTCGGGCCGCTACGATATGCTCGAATCACTATGGACCATGCTACAGGGCGTCCTCGTGGAACGGGTTTCGTCTGCTTCTGGAACAAGGAAGACGCAGACAAGGCTATCCAGCAGAGCGAAATCCTTCGGGCTGAGACTGCAGGAGAAGAGCTGGTAAGTCACAACTGCCTTGCTATCGTTGAAGCGTATATCAATTCATGGTTTTGCTCCAGCCGAAGAAAAATCCCTTCAAGTTCTCATCGATTCTGACTCCGGACCCGTCCTCAGCAATGGCTCAGAGTTTAGTCCTCCATGGACGCACTCTGGACGTCATTCGAGCCGTCACGCGGGAAGACGCCGTCAAGCTCAAAGAAGCTGGCGAGAAGCAGCGACAGAAGGCGGATAAGCGCAATCTGTACTTGCTCAGAGAAGGAAGTAAGTACCGGACGTTCGAACTGCCATCTCATTCTGATCTCCCAATTCGCCTGTGCAGTTATATTACCCAACACTCCAGCGGCAGAGCTGCTCAGCACCGCCGAAGTCGAAAAACGCACAATGTCGTTCAACGCGAGAAAGAAGCTCCTTCAGTCGAACCCGTCTCTTTTCATTTCCAAGACGCGTCTCAGCATACGCCAAATCCCGCTCTTCGTCACTGAGCGCTCGCTGCGCAAGCTCGCTGTGCACGCCATCCGCGCGTTCAACATCGAGTATCTGAAGGGCTCGAGACCGGGACTGACCGAAGATGAGCTGACGGATCCGGCCGGGCGTGAGCATGCAGAGGAGGAGCATTCGGAGACGGAAAGTCACAAGCCTCAGCCGAAGAAGAAATCGTTCCTGAAGAAAAATTCGAAGGTCCGGCAGGCGAAGATCGTGCGTCAACAGGACCGCGTCGACCCCGTCACGGGCAAAGGCCGCAGCAAAGGCTACGGCTTCCTCGAGCTCGACACGCATGCGAACGCGCTGCGCGTCTTGCGATGGGCGAATAACAACCCCGACGTGCTGGACCTCTTCCGGGAGTGGTGGAAGACCGAGCTATCGGATCTAGTGAAACTGGAGAAGAAGAAACCCGAGAAGGAAAGGGAGAAGGGTCGGCTAGAGAGGCTGGAGCTGGAGCTGGAGAAGGCTGACACGCGGGATGTGAAGGCGAGGGGGACGCTGATTATTGAGTTTTCGATTGAAAACGTGCAGGTAGTACAACGAAGAGCGGCGCGTCAGAAGGACACGAAAGATGTTACGGTCAGTCTTCCGGTGCATATTCATTGTCGTAGGCTTTTGAACTGAAACGGCTGTTTGGAGCAGGTGAAAGACCGGCCAACCCGGACTGCAGCCTCTCCGAAAAAGGACACGATCGCGAATAAGGAGGAGGAGAGGCCCAGCAAGAAGCAGCGTAAACGGCAAGATAGCAGTGCGGATTCTCGTCGGAATATGGCGCCTCCGCCCGCAGAGGCGCCTGTGAAGAACAAAAACCCAGTGGGATCTATCATTGGCAAAAAGCGGAAACAGCGCAAGCTGGCCAAGAAAGGCCACTCGTAGCTTTGTATCTTGTCGTAGGTCGTCTATACTTGCGTGTGCAATTATAATTATCTCGTCTGGTGGTCACCTATCGTGAATTGAGACAGGTATATGGCATTGCGTGTAAGGAGCGGGAAATTAAGACTTTCTTATCTCTACAAATATGGCTACGCGTGACTACACAAGGCGACGAAGGGTATACTGCGGGCGGGGAATGCGATACATGATTAAATGAGCGGTACATTACGCGTACGGGGTCATACTTGTTCGTTGAAGGAGCGTATTACTTCATGGATGGACGTGCGGACATAGACTGCTCCAGTCGAAATCATCGCGTCGGGGAGGACGACGCAACATGGTCGAAACTGAACTTCTTTCTCGTCGACCATATCTTCTTGCCCACCAAAATCTTGCGTGTAACTGTAATCCTCTTTCCGTATATCTTCTTCCCGAACTCGAGCAGTGCCTGCACGACGTCCTCGCGCTGGTCATAGAACACAGCGTGGCTTCCGCCGGCCACACTCACCGCGCTCAGCTGCGGAAAGTGCGGCCTCATCTCGTCGACGACCGCCTGCCCGTCGACGTATGGGTCGGCGGCGCCGCACACGCAGAGCAGCGGGAGCCCCTTCCTTCCGGCTTCGAACAAGGGCGCCGGATCCTGCGGGCGGGAGAAAACGAGCCCGGTCACAGTCGGGGACTGCAGCGCGGTCATGCCGATCCATGCCGTCTTGACAGCGAACGGCACCCGGTCGGGGTCGTTGAAACACGAGTCGACGAAGCGCGCGAGGAGGGATTTGACCTCGGTGATGGAGGCTGTGGAGGAGGGGAGCATCTGCGGGATGACGGAAAGGATGTCGGGCTTGCCAACGGATTGCATGACAGGGCCGATGTAAGGGAGCGCGGAGATGAAGACGGCGCCGGCGAGGGGTAGGGGGCGGATGTTGGCGCAGATATCGGCGACTACGGTTGCTGGTGAGAGGGCACGTTAGTCAAAGTATTGGGAGACGGAGGTAAGTTATCGGGAGACGTACCTCCGAGGCTCCTGGGGAGATAAGATGGTCAGCGCCAGTTCGCTGGTGGAAGGACTGGGCTTACCAGCCAACGAAAATAGGTTTGACGAGGTCGAAAGCAGATACCACAGCGGAAAAGTCGTCCGCATAGAGGTGGGACTGGTACCCCTCCATTGTCTCGGGTTTGTCACTCCTTCCATGTCCTCGCATGTCGTATCTGACCTATTGGGTGTCAGCACCTCTTAGTATGTGGCATCCACGAGATAGAGATAGTGGACACGCACTAGATAAAAGTTGTCAAGAAGTCGTTCATCCCGGAACAAGTCGTCGAAAATGGCCGCACTGAGCGAGACGCCATGGGTAAATACAAGGCTCGGTTTCTGGGAGTCCCCGACCGCCTCGGCGTATATCCTAGCACCGTCAGAGGACCTCAAGTATCTGGTCGAAGGAATGAACGACATCATTGAAGAGGTCCAAATGACGGTGAGGAGAGGGACGAGGGCGAGGTGGTTCTTGATGGGGCGGACGGACAAAAGACGTCGACTTCGACTCGGGATAAAACTTCGTCCTGGTTAGATTGCCTAGGAGACCGATCCATCTTAGCGAGTGGAATTCGGGAGAAAATCTTGGTCGAGATTTGAGACCACAAGAGGGAGATAATCTCAGGCACCGTGCCTATTGTCATGACGCGAACTCGCCACGACATTGAGAACTCCTCTGAAGATACATAACCAGCTTGTATACAGAGCTAGTTGCCCGCAATGTCAATGTTTAGAGTCGTAGTCTGTCATAAGACCGTTCTCCGGCTCTTCCGCAAATGCAGCAGATGCCGTGAGGCGAACCTACCGACCGGAGCTCTTAGCCTCTTGCCTGGTAAAGTCGAGGCTCCGTCTAAGCGGCATAGATACCGTAGCGTTCTTCGGTGGTGGGCCAATCGGATCGCTTCATATCCTCGCTGGATCGTCATTGCATCCCTTATATGGCTAGAAAACGTTAGATTGTAGATCTCGTTCTTTTCCCCACAGTAGGCTTTCTTTCGAATTCGTGGTCCTCCCTCTGACGCACAAGCAAATTGTTGTGGACTGTGTATCGGGTATATATGTTCACTTCAATTTCAGTGACACGAGCGGTTCGACTGCCCTCCTGCAGCGGAGCGTACGTCTCTTCCCGAAATACGAAGGTACGGCCAGGAACTCCTCCGGTCGTCGAATCTTCTATCGGCCGGCGAAGGGAGTCAGGCACTGTGAAATTCTGAACGTCTCTGGCTGAGCATCGTCGCTGATATGACCATCTCCTGGGATGGCTCATGGCTGTAGAGCTATGCATAGTAAGTAGTAGCCAACCACTTGAAATCCGCTTCGCGTGTTGCGCATTCCTCTGCCCCAGCAACAAACGAGTTCTGCCACCTGATGTCCCGTCGGATCGACGTCACGTCTATTTGTGATCTTTCTCCCGAGCTGCAGTGGGCTGGAATGTCAATAGGCTCACTATACATAGCCCCGTGGGCGGGATTGCAGCGCATCGGCAGCGGGGTCGCGGTCGAGCGATTCGCAGCGAAGAAATGCTGTCATTTTTTATGAGATCGTTGTAGTACCTCAAAGCTTAAGGATACGAGAGTGAGGCGCGCAATTACTGGTACCGGGGCTGAACTGGTTCGAGCAATATATACATCTTGAATATCAGTTATATTACATTGTCCGTGTATAACAACATCGACAAGCAGAAGAGGGAGACGATAGCGCTACACTGATAAAGATAGCTGGTGAGAGACTGAGAAATGCATGGCGTTGAGCAGCAATCGCTGGAGCGATAGATAGAGAGACACGGGGAACGGAAGACAGCAGTGAATAACACGATAGAGGGGGATAGGGAGACCGCATAAGACAGGAGGGCAGGGAGAAGGGGAGACAACTAGCGATAGCGCGACGGCGAGGCAAGAAGATCGGGATAAAACTGACAATAAGATAGAAAAACCGCGGGGACTAACAGTTTGCAAAGGACGGGGGGACAGGAGGTCCACAGGGAATAAAGAGAAACCTGATGATGAACGAACGACCCGGGATGGAGACGCAAGGGAGGTATCTCACTGGCGTGATATGGGTGGTGAGTCAATCATAGAGTCTTCTGAGCATGACAACGACTCCGCACCTTAAACTTCGCCTTCGACCTTGCCTTGGACGTCACCGGCGCCTTCGCTCTTGTCTGCCCCTTTACCTGCGCCCTGGCCTGCGCCCTGGCATGAGCCCTGGCCTGAGCCCTGGCCTGAGCCCTGGCCTGCGCCTCAGCCTTCAATCTGGTCAGGACTTCGGGGAGATACGGGCATGTCGCATGATGCTCCCGACACGCCGCCGTCCCCTTCAACACTACGCCACAAGGTTTGCAAGAATTGCATGCGGCATTTTGCAAGTGCCTGGTCAAGGCATCTCCCCTGGACGCCTTGCTGTCGCACAAAGGGCAGTGCTCCGAGGTATCCAGATGGCGCTTGCTGTCCAGGTGTCTGGAGAGACCGCGGACCTGCGGACGCATTTTACAATCCGGCCACGGGCAGCTGATGGATAGCGTAGATGAGCGGGGGACCTGCCCATTGAGATGTTGGTCAAGTATATGATCCACCATCGCCTGGCTATCCTTCTTGACCTGCGCCTTACAGCCTTGGGCCGAACAAACAACCCAGCCAACACCTAGGGCAGACGGTCGGAACTTTAGGGAAAGGGTCGTCGGGTCCGTCATCTGCTGCTGCTGCTTGGCAAAGGAGGCGCTGCCCCCCTCGGCCGAGAGCCTCGATGCCGAGTCCCCCACGCTGTGTGGGCTAGAACCGTCGGTGGATTGTGCGCCGTTGTCTTTGGCGTCCTCTCCTTCCTTGTAAGCATCGCCCGCAGAGAGGCCGTCGCCGTATGCATCGACCTCGGCTGCCGAAAGACCGTCGTCGTAGAGATCGGAGGAGGTCTCCGGGAGACCCTCGTCGCCGGCTTCCCCTGTCAATCTGGTCTCCTCGTCCGTCGGCGGTGCAAGAGGCTAAGCAAGAATCAAAGTGCTAGGGTCAGGAAATGGTACTGTGCACAATAACCAGTCATTACTCACAGGCCCCATCACAAGACGGGGATCGACACATGACGACGGGGAGTGTGACGATTCCGAGACGTGTATATACGAGGGCTCGTACCCTATTGGGTGTCCAAGCATATCCGAAGTAGGCATCCTAAGTAGGAACATTAACATTTGCCAAACGGATACATGAACTACTCCTCACGGTGGCATGCCCTGATTAAGATAAGCACCACTCTGAAGTCTAGAACGTCCATCAGCGCCACGATATCGCAACAGAATGCTACTGCACGTACGGTTGCCGAGAATACGGTGCGACATTTCGGAGATGAACACGATGTTGAATAGCATAGCTGCGCACGGCCCTAACATGACTACGATTCACAACTGTAGACCATCATCGCCCAGTAGAAGTACTTACCCCTGATAAATATAGGCCCTAACCGCGTACAAGCCCGGGCTTCAGTAAGGGCGCGCCAGTCAATAATGAAAGCCAACTCACGAGCCAGACTCGAAAAGAGGATTGAAATTCTCGTCTGTCATGAGGCTAATCGTGAAGTCGTTGTGTGTGACGATGCGAGGGTAGCCTTTGTGGAGGAGTATCGCGGAGGCTGGAAGATGCCGGGAAGGCGTCGCTGTGATGGAGGAAGGAAAGCGAAGAACAGGCCCCTTTTATACCCCAGCGGAAAGCTGTGCTGAAGGATAAGGTTTGCCGTTCAACGAATCAACAAGGTCACGGACACCGCGAGAGGAAGACGCGCGAGAAAAGGCGTGACTGGGACGCGCGCGCGAGAGAGAGACGCGACTGAGCTTTGGTCCGCGCCACCGTCATCGATCGCGCATCGGTGCTCCTGCATCCTCCCCGCAGTGACCTAGCGTCCTCCTGCCAGAACAGATTCAGACGAATGCATTGGATGAGTAAAGTAGAGCACCTTACAATCGCCTACGCTTGGATCACTCCTGCCACTGTCACGACGCCACCACGGCCAGAGTGCCACAAGCACAGCATCCCTACCCGTTCCCAGCACTCTCGAGCATGACGCCACCGCTTGATTCGGGAATAACTTCTTCAAACCTACCTTTTCACAGCGAAGAAAGGTTTCTTCATACCGCCCGACCTGTTGGACGGCAGTCCCAAGCCTAGGTTGGAGCTGCACGGTCTCAGGACGGGTCCCTACCTTCGCGCCGACTATGCCTGCTTGCGCCGCTGCCACCCTAAGGACTACTGAGCAGCACCATCGCTGCACTCTCGCCGTGGCCTCGACCGTTGTCGGTGCCACCGGGGTCTCGAGCTTCTCAAGCGTTGCCTGCTTTGATTTACCCTCTTTCGACATCGCCGGGGCCGTCGACGGGACCATTCTCGTTCCACTGTTTAAGACGACGCGCAACTTTCCACTGCCGTCGGTGTTGATGCGCTTGACGACCTTCCTTTCCACACCATGACCTCCGCTCTGTACCAAGACTTACCATTTTACGAACAACCCCGACTGCAACGGTGGCCGCATTGGCGGAATCGCCAGCATCCTTCCATAGGGAAGCATCGCCAGAGACGCCTTGTATTTCCATATCGACGCCGTCAATGCTGGTGATGACTGCACGTACCTATTTCTACCCCTGCTACGACCGATGTCGACGGCGGCCCCGGCTGAGCGGGCCTGCGAGGCTCCATTGAAGCGACCTGCACCCTGCCGTACGGAGGATAGTGGATAATGGATGCACGTTCAGGCATACGTCTGTATACCCAATCCGAGATAAGACTTGGGACAACAGGGGACACGCAACGACAGGGTCATGGTACGTGTTGAATGGTCCCGCTGAGGAAGCACGACTCTCGCAGCCGTCTATACACAGTACTTCGGGGTCGGCACCAAGGGGGCTCGTTGCAAGCAACCTACCTTTTCTCGCGTGCTGTACGTTTCCTGCCGGACCATGCGCTGTGCGTCGAGTAGCGGCTTGAAATCGGACTGACATAGGCCAATAGGGACAAAGTCCCCGACCTTTCAACTTACCTCCGCATCCTTTATGCATGACCACTGCATTGAATCTGCGACAGCGCATGCCACGGTATGTCCTGGTGTTCCACGCTTCAGAGCCCATCTATATTTGCCGTTAGATGTTCGTGGGCGGCCTTATGCTGACGACGTACGTCGGGGAGCGTTCTACAAATATTCTTTGAGTATATAAAGCTGACACTGACAGCTCAAGGTTGCCTACGCATCTTGTGTGATGTCGACGGGTCTCAAATTCGTAGGAGTGCAGGTATCACAGTTGCTTTGCATTTCCCTGACGCTGTTAACTCTCGGAATACCAGACTACCTGCACACGTCCGCTCTCTTGTCATCTTACGAGCAGAGTTCGATCGGACGGTCGACTCCGCCAACGAACGTCATGGTGCAGCCAATCACTCTGTCACAGCCATTGGTAAGGATCATTGTTTTGCTCTTGGACAGGTAACAGTGTTGATCACAGCTCTATTTACAGTTTAATGTTTCCAGTCGACTTACCCGGAAAATGTTCTGGCTCTACGATTGCCGTTGGGCCGACAAGGATCGAAGACGTGGCTCAAGGCAAATCCCCCCTCAGCTTCTGAGATACGAACGCGTCGCTATCACTGATGCAGTCGCATTGTCGAGTTTATGCGATGCAAATCCCGCCAGGGCGACTCCAGCAGCGGTGTGATACCTCCGCGCGCCGACCCTTCGTATTATATGCATATGGGGTACGGCCCCGCGTTCTCGGAGAGCACTGGAACCTTCATCCGACGGCAGAAGGTGGGTTCAGAGCCTTTACAGTGAGGAGCACCTGCACATACCTCGTTTCAGCGGTTTCGTCATCCTTGAGATATCTCTCTGCACGAAGGCATCCCTTCCCAAAATATCAAATGGATGGTTTGCTACTGAACTGAGCAGGTAAGGCTGATTGTTCCCGTCGCTTGAAAGACCTCTGCTAGCTGATATCCGCTAGAGGCTGCCAGAATCACCGACCGCTCCTGACACTGGGCGTCGTGAGCATGCATAGCAAAAATTTTCTCAAGAGCAAGCGGACGACAAAAAGGTCCTTGGCATCGTCAGCGGCCCTGTCCGCAGCCTCTCCAGCCAGGACATCCGTAGAGGTGCAAAATCGTTCGGGTTGTGTCGGTGTGGCAGAGGATGCGGGCGTGGTCGGTTTGGAGGGCTGTCGTACGATGTCCTTCCAATCGGATGTTCTCCGGTCACAGAGAATGATGCGGATTCACGCGTTTCTGCCACACGTGCCGCGGGTACATTACCTTACGGTAAGCCTCAGGTACGCGCCACACTGCCACCGTGACACTGACAGCCGACGCTTGTGACCGTATAACACGCTCCTGCATCCACGGCACTCAAGCACCACTGACTGTCGCCCTCTGAGTGAAAAGTCTCAGCAGCTTTCCTATTGATATTACACGAGCAGGCGTACGTGGAACCAGAATCTTCTGGATATCCAAGAGCGAAAGCTAAGGTAAGGAGCGGAATTGACTCATGAACGAATCCAAAAACAAAGTATAGTTCCACCAGGAAACGAATGCCAACGTACCGCGACCAGTACTCTACATACTACGGGCTAAGGGAAGGAAATTTGAGCTACGACTGTGTTTTTCGGTTCGGTTCGATCCTACTCGATACATTTCGAGGATAATCCTCGTTCTCCGTACCGGAGAAGTATGTCTGCGGGGAGAACGCCTCTTCGGTACCGGCATTCTGTATCGCAGGAATCGCAAGATGCTCTGGTGAAGGAAGTCCGAAGTTGGCATCCAAGGATCCCCCGTAATGAGGATTCGGAAGGACAAAGTTGTACTGTGACAAATCCGTCTGTCTGGTTTCAGACGTGTGTGAGCTCTCTGTATGTTGGTAGCTATACTCCGGGGGATTGTCTGCCGCCATGGCAGTTTTCCGTGTCGCTCGTCGGCGACGGAAGAAGAAGAACCACAGAGCTGCGAAGACCAGGCCCACGAAGATAGCGGCACCGACGCAGACACCCGCAATTGCTGCAGAAGAACTGTGACACATTCAGGATACGATCCCAGAGTGGACTGTCGATATGCAGCTTACGTACGTGCGAGTGGCAGAGGTTGCTGCTGCAGTTCCTGAAGGAGAGCTCGTCTGTGTGGCACCAGCACCATTCGTGGCCGATCCGGACGTAGACAAGGATACACTAAGGCTGGGGAACGTTCTATGAGCAACTCAAAACCTTAAGTAGAAATACGCACTCAGCCAAACCCGCAATCGCGTAGTCGATGCTCAGGCAAGTGGAGTTGGAGGGGTCGCCCACATTGGTGAGTGTCACATCGTGTCGGCCTGATGGAAGTGCGCTTGCGGCATACAACATAGTGTTGCCGTAGAAGATCGCCTGCTTTCCATCGTACAGCGCGGATTCGCCACCATCAAGTGACACACTGTACGACCCCATAGCAGGAGCTAGAGCCCCATAGACTTGCACGGAGTCCCCTGCAAGACGTTTGTCAGATTTCCAACGCGGTAACGGCACCAAGCGTCACCCTAGAGTGACAGTCAGCCAAGAACCAACGCAGTAAGAGATATATTACTGACTTGGAAAGTGTACGTAACGGAGTCGCCCGGGTCGCAAGTCATACTATGAGCAGTAAGCTCTTCAGATACATCTTACAGGTTCGACGTTGGAAACTTACTGGCCGTTGGTCCCATTATACTGTGCCGCATTCGCCACTGCGGTGGACCAGCCGGAGCCCCGATAGGAAAAAGACGGATGCGTGTCTTGTACACGCTGGGTATCCGTTGTAACGCTTGTATTAAAGCCAATCTATTCGTGACGAATTCAGGCGTGGATTATAGGGAGTGTAAGAGAGAAACAAACGTAATCAAGATCGAAGTAGCCCTGCGCAGTCCCTGAGCCCGAGTTCACCACTACGATGGTGTGCCACCCATCTTCTAGCGGGCCAGATGAAAACAGGGGACCCCATATGCCGTCCAGAGCACCGGATGAGCCGTTATTGGTACTGATGAACGTCCCATCCAGGGTGATGTTGAAGAACCCGTGATTCTGTCGTTTCGCGCCGAAGATAGTCACCCCCGTGCCGTTGAAACTGAAGGTCGCAGAAGCCGCGTAGGTCGTGGTGAGAGTGAACGTTCCACCCATCGAATATCTGGCGAGCTAGCTGTCAGTCCACACCATACTCGGAAGACATATATAAGCTACTCGCCTGGCATAGTCGCCATCTTGAGAAGCGTCAGCCGCAGTGCGAAAGGTCCAAGCGTTGGTCGGCGTGTAGGCAATGAGAGGACTCGAGTTGTCTATGATAGTGTATACGTCGGACATGACGTTCTACCTCTCCTGGAGGCTGAGCCCTATTAATGCGCGGGGCGGGAAGGTGAATAGCCAGCGGACCTGTGTTGGTATATGACCTGTATCAGTGTGACGGAAATGAGAACTCATCTGATACAAATGGATAAAGGTTTGACATTGTCGCTGATAATAGCAGCTTGGCTACTTTTAGAGCTGATATGATCAAAGGAACATTGGCGCTGAAGGGATTCAAGACGTACCGGGCAGGAGTTTGTGTATGCGAGGGCACTGGCAGGATCCATGTCTGCATACCTCCTGGCTTGGATGAGAGTTCACACTGTCTACTCGCAGTACCAGAGTAATAAGACCCAAGATCCGCTGGGTGCTGTCGTTAACCAGTTGGTCCATTGACAGATGTGATCTGACGCCACGGATGCGGTATTCCAAGCAGTGCCTCCACCGAACCCTGACAGAATATGCATATGTTCCCAGGATCCATAGCTGGGTCCAATTGTGCGCCAGGGAACATCAGATGGAACACGGTAGAGCGAGTTCAGTGGCCAGGACATCAGGAAACCCTTCGTACGTGCACAAGATCCTCGTGGGCACTCTAGAGTCAAAGTGATTGTCGTGATTCCCGAAGCCTGCCCTTATAGAACGATACTGGGGCATAATCTGATGCTGCCGCATACGAGATATACCAGTAGTGTCGGGCCGGGATGAGCACTACACGGCGTTACACTGGTAACATGCAGGGGCCGCAGGTAACGAAAGCCACGACCTGGGAGCTTCAAGTCAAGAAACTGCAAGACCAGACATAAGTCGCCTTCCAACGGCTGGTAGTAAATTGAACCCTTTGAGTCCGGGGCGGATATACTTCAATTATTACTTATCGGAACTCGACGAAAACGCACCATGTCCTCAACCTGCTTGGCGATCATGACCTCGGGCGCTGTCTCCATTTCCCATTTCTCTGCTTCAATAGTCGACGATAACCTTCATCGATACCATCTGAGGTTGGGCAAATCACCTAGGACCACAGTAATAGGACTAAGAGACCGGCATTTCCCGCCGACTCAAACGGACGAGCTGTCCTCCTTTCCGATACTGCGGCTTGCCTCAAGCTTTCGAACTTGAACTCGCTATGTCATGATCAGAAAATTGAGGGTTCCGATACACCATGATGCGTTCAGAGCCTTCTCGATTAACTCTCGCCGGGCTGCTTCGAATTTCAACGGCTATCTGGGCGACGATTTTGACCCTCTGATGGGTGTGTATCCCTGCCTAATATCCATGGTTGTTGGTGACCTGCAGGTCGCTGCTCAACGTTCACGAGCTGCAACTGTATACCTAGCGTGTAGCTATGTAGCACAGCTCGTGCACATTGGAATCACCAAATGTATGGCGTACGACCTCACTTCAGGTCAGCGCCAGAATTCGGACAAGGGTGACCCTCGCTCTTCGGTTGTTCGCACTACGTAACGGCTTCCTGTTCCAAAGTACTTCCTCCGCAGGACAGGAGATGCTGTATGCACGCTACGGTATTCATAGTAAACGCCATCAATACGTTGCGATGCTATCTCGTCCCGTGGACGTGCTTCTCGCTCAGCGGTTTGTATAGGTATCGTTTAATCCATCACAACGACCTGTGCTGCCCCCTCCGCCACACAAAAGTCTGTACTGGGACTTAGAAGTGACCGCTTTCCCCGTTCTTTGAAACGCTGCATAGATCGCAGCACCTCGCAGGCGAGGTCTTGTTTGACGTTCATTCGGGAGTTCGGGATGGCAGGTTCAAACGGCAGCACGTCGCCTTTGAGTGATGCCGAGCTCCTCAACAGCGTTATATGCTCGGTCCTCTGGGAGGGAGCTAACTCGACGTCTGCCAATACGTCAGCCCTCCTCGACTCTCTGCTTACGCGGTGCGTAGGCACTGTGTTGGCTGCTAACCGGGACACCTTTTGGGTGGTGTACTGCAATAACCCGCCGGACGATAATTGTCCATACGGATATTGTCCCAATGGCGATATTGCCGGTGAGTTCACAGGAGCCGGACCATGGGAGATAAATTTGACACCAGTGCACCTAAAGGCCTCCTCACACGGATCTCCGGTGAGCTTGGAAGTCGAAAATCAGTGTGTAGTAGGCTGATCGTGCGACACCAGCCTACATCGTCTCGTTCGCTACTGGTACGCCGATTGGAATACCCAGGGGAGCTAGGACTCACAGCAAATCCATTGCAGCTTGCCTCATGAACATGAGCGACGACACATCCCATATAATTTGGGCTCAACTACTCACACTATACTCGCTGCTCGTATTGGGCTTTGTCGCCCTGGCGGGAAATCAATTGGGCAGGATTCACGCTGAGCTTGCGCTCCTCATCGTCGGCTCGCCTTTGACCTGCTTCTTATGGGGCCAGTCCTTCTGGACTCTCCTCCGCCCGAGGAGAACACGCTGGACAGCGTCCAAGATCGCCCGCCACGTCCTTATCTCCGTGTCATTCTTCCTCTATCTAGCTTTCATCATCATTACTCTTATACCAAAGGCGTCGTCGTTCTTTACTCAAGAATCGTGTTACCGAGAGGGATTGGGCGCATTCGGGCTGCCGTTCTTCCTGTTGAACGAGGTGTCCATTATCTTATTCTCGGTCGAGTTATCGTCCTTGGTCGTGCTAGTCATTATCGAATGGATCAATCGGAGGGACGCATGGTTGGATATGCAGGATGGTCGGTTCCTCTCGGTAGTCAACGTCAAACGATTTTTGTGAGTGACGGTGTCTCTTCTGTCAAGTATGGACTATTTATAATTGGTCTCCGGTGATGTATAGACGGCTCATGCGGGCCAAGTACAACCATACTTTTTTCGTGGCATTCACAGGCGTCCCCTTCATAGCTTGGGTATGGATCACCGAACTTACCGCGATATCCAAAGGCGGCATCCCATTGGGAAGTCCTGTCGCTTTCGGCCAGGTATGCACAGCAATCATCTCTCATGCACCATCCTAGCTGATCATGAATTTACGCCGTCATAGTTGTTGACGTTATTCGCCGCAGTGCCACCTGTCTTGGCAATCTTCCAAGTCGCCAGTGGCAGGCAAGCAAAGCGACGCTTGATGCAGCGCAATGCTGGCATACCCAGGAAAGGGAGCGCAGAGGATTTGTTGGAAAATGCTCGTTTGGGAGAGAAAAGTGACCCTGAAACCCTGCACGCTGACCTAGCGGGCATGGACGTGAAGACGGGCTTCGTCCAGTGGTGGAAAGATTTATTCCAAGCCGCAGCCACCGACTGGATGTGGCTGGTGTTTGCGGCCTCTATCGCTGGTTTCGCCGGTGCATCAGTTGTCCTTGGTCCGCTTGAGCAAAACGCGGTAGAAGGGTAGATGGATGATTATTATTTTCAGCTTGTGAAAAGGCGAAGCGCAATATAATGTAGTTGGTGCTGTTTCGTGAAGCACCGGAGAGGGACCTGGCTCAGAGGTACCTGAGCATCGTTCGCACTTCCATATGTAGAACGCGCCACATCTGCCACTGCCAGTGCCACACAGGACCCGAAAACGTACGAATGCTCACATGGACGGGACGAACGCGTGACTGGACGCGTTGTGTGGCTGAATTTATCCCTCGATCCTTTCCTCGACTTTGAAAATGTCAGTCTTCGGCGTCTCAGCATTGATCTCTCTGTGATATCTGGAAGTCAATATCATGTCGGAACACCTACCGACCTTCGAAACGCTATCCGCCGCATACCCCTCGCACAAGCCCGTCTTGCTCACACTGCAGACTCTGCTGACCGCTACATCGCCGCCTTTCATCTACATAACCGACCCATACACGCCGAGAATCACCTCAAACGTGCTCAAGCAGTTCCTTGCAGGGCTGGTACCTTCACCTTCAAAGAGCAAGCGCACTGTGTACGCGCACGCGTGCCTGAATGCCATCTCAGCTTTCACGCCTCGTCTCTTCTTTGACACAGCGCTCAACGCGCTGGCGGGGCACGTACCACTGTGGCAGGAAGGGTGTGCGAATTGGAGGGGAAATGAGGGTGTAAGGTATAACGAGAGCGTGGACGGCTTTATCTGGGGGATCAGGGATGTGTGCGAGTATTTAAGGCAGGGTCAGGAACAGACTGGCAAACGGGAGTCGAAAGGAAAGGAGAAGGAGAGGGATGTGGATGTCAGGATGGTCTTGGTCGTCGAGAGGGCGGAGCGGCTCCTGCCCGAGCTTGTTGTCCCGCTGACCAGGCTAGCCGAGTTGGTCAGTCCTTCAAGTTCGTCGAATGTGACGCAAGCTGAGCTCTATCAGACACAAACGCCTATCACGACTATATTGACCTCGTCTCTCCCGTGGCAAGACACCAAGCCCCCTCTTGGCGCCTCCCCAGATCCGTTCTTCATGCAAGTCGGCCCGCCGAGCAAGGAGTGTACGTCCAGTCTTCCTTTTATTCGGCAACTAACCACGACAATATCTCTCTAGCTACGCTACACATCCTCTCAAGCGTCTTCTCCGACCTACCCCGCCCAGACTCGGACCCCACGATAAGCAGGGTATCGCAAGACAGCATCCGGACACTGCACACCCCGTACCTTTCCACCCTCCACTCCGTCTGTGCACCCTTTGTCCCCGACCCAGACGAGCTCGCGTACATCGGCGCAGCCCTGTGGCCCGCGTTCCTGCACGAGCTCGGCCGCCTCTTACGCGCCCACGAACAAGCCGGCGATGAAATCGAAATCACCGAAGAAACAAAAATGCGGCTGCTGCGTGCCTTCGCGCCCAAATTCCGCGAGGCGCTCGAGGCGCTGTTCCCGCGGCTCGCGTGCGCCGCCGACTTCCTCCCTTCGTCCCGCGCTGGGGAGCCGCGGGACAAGGACACGGCGATGAGCCTGACGCGGACGGAGAAGTACGTGCTGATCGCGGCGTACCTCGCCTCGACGAATCCGCCCAAGTCCGACATGCGCATGGTGTACCGCGGGTCGGAGGGCGACCGCAAGCGGCGGAGGAGAAGGCGGTCCAGTGTTCTTGCGTCCCCGTCCAAGAAGGACGGCGGGGCTGTGAAGGTGCGTGTGTCCCCGCATCAGTTGACCGCGCAGATTTGAGTTGATCGCTGGCGCGCAGATCCCGCAGCGCCTGCTGGGCCCGACGACGTTCCCGCTAGACCGGATGCTCGCGATCATGGGCAACCTGATGATCGAGCACGAGGAGGAGCTGGACTTTGGCGGGGACGAGTGGGAGATGGAAGGATTGGGCCGGGAGCGGAACGCAGAGGTCGAGGTGGGGCGCGTGGGCGTCCTGGGCGCGGTGGGTGTCTACAACTCCATATCCACGTCTTTGGCGTGCTGAATCGAATGCGCGCTAGATCACAAATTTGACGCAGAGTCATCTGCTCATACGCACCTCCCCGCCCGAGCGCATTGACGGCCCTCCGACGTTCAAGTGCGGGGTCGGGTACGAGGTCGTGCTCGGGCTCGCGCGGGAGGTTGGGGTGAGTCTGGGCGAGAGGATATGGGAAGCAGCCTGAGTTCTTTGCCTTTCTCTTTTCTGCTTCTGCTCGGTATAGAGATTGGTTTGGGCTCTGAATCGGGGCTGTCTGTGGCCTGCATGGAAGTGACTTGGCCATGAACCCTGTAAAGGGTTCATGACGTGAACACTTGATGCCGTCTCCGGCCAGCATCGTACTTTGCCCCTTCTCAAGTCCGCCTGCATGACAATGCTTTATGCAGCATATAAACCCGCATTCGCCCGTCCAAACATTCGACCAGTGCTCTTCCGCATAGTCTTTGACTCCACCATCTAGGTCTCATATCCTCATGACGACGTTTACTCGTCGTCTTATGCACGCAACTTGATCTGGTGGTCGCAATACGCGTTGCCTACCCTCCTTCGTTCCAACGTGCACTCTTGCGCCACCGACTGCTCAGGCTTTGGTCCGCACCAGGAGTGTCGTGTCTCTTACATCTCAGGTATTCGCTAATTGTTATATACATATCGCTAAGAGCCTCCCGACACGCATCCTCGTTCAAGTTGTGCCACTTCCTCGGTGACGCATGGTGCCAAGTACGCCTGCACCCCGCTGCCTGGATTGTCTCGTTTCCGGTTCAATCCTCCGCCATTCACCCTAGCCTCCGGCGGAGAGTGGTCGCTGCTCCTTCGGAGCCTCACGCGCGGGGACCGCACGACTTCCGTGGCTTATCGTCAGGTGGCTCTCCTTTTGCGACGTCGGCTGTGTGGCTCCTGCGGAGTTGTTGGCCCCCCTCTTCCGAGGCCGTTGTGCCCTGGGGCACACTGCCTGACCTGCTTATAGCAATTCGCCGCCCTTGCCGTCCCGTCCTCGCAGCTCCGGGTCTGAGCGTGATGGGACTCCCTGCTACTCAGACGGGGTCATGACTTGATATTACCGCTGGGGCGAGACACACTACATATGCATGCATGACTCGAATCTTGCTGGCTCCAGGACCCCGAATGTAGGGCGGGATGAATGCGCGAATACTGTCCACGCTAAGAGGCAAGTAGCTTGGTAGCGGGCGATCGTCACTGGGTACATAGCTCGCGACCTTCCTTCGTTCTACTCCGTGCTTTGGTGTTGCAAACCCGACGCGGCGAGAGGATCCTTTAGAGTGGGATATACGACTTCTTTGTTAGTAAAGGCAAACGTCGTTCTCGGGAGACACTTCACTGTGTCCAGACTGTGGGACCAACATTGGGATATGCTACAGACACGCTTGTGTTATGCTAAGTTACTAATACATATGAATAGAAACGAACGTTCAACCCTAGTACTACACACACGTCCAAAACACTACCAGATCAGTTAACCTCTCACGTCCTCTCCCCCTCGCCATCCACCCTCTCCTCCAGCCCCTCGTTCAAGATCCCCGCCCCGCCCGGGGGTATGCGGGTCTTCCACTCCTCTTCCTCATGCTCCCTTCGCGCCGCTAGTTCCTTCACGAGGCCAGCTATCACTTCGTCGGGGGCGGCGCCGATGCGCAGCGTCGCGGCGTCGTCTAAGGATGTAGGATGGGGGCTGACGATGCAAAGAGGTTTGCCGGTGTTGACGAAAGTGGCAGGAGGCGAGTCTGCAGTGGGAGGGGGTTTAGTGTTCGAATTCGTTATCAGCGTCCGGAGTGCCGTGGAAGGCAAAGGAGAGAACAACGAATTCGAAACACGTCCTTACCTAGAACCAACACGAGGTTAGCATGCGCGCCTTCGTCCCCGCCGGCCTGCACGAAGCGCGGCTGCACGAGCTCCGTCAGCCTATCCAGCGACGGGGGAGAGGTCCCAGCGCCGGTGTATACGGCCACGGTCTGCGCCTGGCGGACGAGCTGCGCGAGGGTCTTGGTCTTGGACTGGATTAGCGTGGGCGGGTCGACGGTGCTGGCGGCTACTTCGTCATACCAAGGGCCTAGAAAGGTCCAAGAATAGACCTTTTGTTCAGCCAATCAGAACGATTTCGACCTTTCCGACCTTTTCGAGTGCACGTGCATGTTCTAGACACGTGATGACCAAGGTTAGGGTTCGCTGCCGACGCTGCAGGAACACCAAGTCCAACAGCCATGGCGAACTCGTTTCACCTCATCCTCGTCTGCTTACTCTCTCCTGATTCTGCCCCCCCTTCCTCGCCATCCCGCCATCATGCCCAACCCTCGCCTTCTCCATCATGGACCCGCGGCCGCCCCGGCCGTCCGCATCGTCCTGCCCATTAACCGTGTCCGACGTGCCCCTTCCACATGCACCCCTCGACGTTTGCCGGCGTTCCCGTGTACTTCGACCACAACCTACAATACCCCAGATAGCACAAATTGAAGGAGGATGAGGATCTGGCTACTTACCTGCCACCGACGACAGGAGCAGCAAGGGGCAGGGCATAGATGCAGCCCTTACAGCCCAGATGTGCTAGCAGCACCCGCAACACCAATACCCGTCGCATGGACCACACACGCCAAGCAACCCCTCCACGACCCCACGGTCATGTCATCGCTATTTAGGCTCAGTGATTCATGCGAGGTGCACGTTGCACCCCCGCACGTCCATCTTCTCGAGACGTGCCAGAGGTCGACTGGCGGAGCACCCCAGGTCGAAGGCGACAACGGTGTTGCTGGTGGATACCACAAGCCTGAGTATTAGCTCAAGCATGATTGACGGCAATGAACTGAGCAGGGAGGGCTCGATTAGGTGAGTGACATACTTTCTGTGAGCACACCCATCATCCGGTCTGCCTCTGCCTCCTCCCCTCTCTTGCAGGGAGCCCAGCTGCCCCAACTTCCAGTCCAATCCAAGTCCCAGAGTGCGCATACAGCACACATCGGCAAGCACGGAGCACACTCGCTGTGGCTGGACTACTGCCGTGACCACGGACCCGTTCGTCACCCCGCCGCAAGCAGTCACTCATACCCTTCTGCGAGCAGCTCTCCCCGAAGCTCCGCCCTGTCCAACTCATGCCTATACGCCCGGGCGGCAAAGTGGGTATCGCAGAGGATTTCGGTGGTGTGTCCTCCCTCACCTCTCAGTCTGTGCTCTACTGACAATTCCTTCCTTCCTAGCCTGCAAATCCCCTGTGGTGTCCTACTACTTGTACTTTGTCTCCCGTCCGCTCCAGCGCCTCGCAAACACCTTCGGCTTTGTCTCTGCCACCCCGCCGTCCATCTCGCCCGTGGACCTGCAGCCCCGCTTCGCTGTCTCGTACCGCTCGGGCCTACTTCCCAACATTGCCACGAGCATGCACTGCGGCTTGGAGGAGGACATGGACAGTTCGGTGAGCTTCGTCACCACACCAACCGTGTTCATTGGCCTGATGCTCTGCATGATCGGTCGGTGTGTTACTCTACTTCTCTCCTCTCTGTTTCCGTCTGACAATGATGGAGCTTGTTCACTAGTGTGTTTGTGTGCCGTTACTTGCACAATTCAATGCAAGAGCATATAATTATCATCTGATTTTATGTAACTAAGTTGAAGTAGTACTGTACAGAATATTTGCATGGAAATATAAACTATGAGATGGAGCTCTGAGTACTGACAAACTTGATGTAGAAATGGGAAGTACATGGGCACACGAAGGATACCAATGAGACGCACCCAGAGCACCAGTCTCAACCAGTGAGAGCACTAGGGTGCTGAGCCCCACTAATCCTCCAAGCACCCTAGCCGTAGATACTGCTGCCCATCATGTACGACAATCATGGAGGCGGCCGGCTCAGGCTTGAGATCTAGATAACTGAAAAGCTTGAACAGGATGCGGCCATCTTCAAGTGTAATAGTGCGCTTGTGCAGCATCATTGCGAAGGCTTCATGCTCCATTTGCATGTCGTTATGCGCGCGTTGCTCGACGAGGACCTTCTCGTATACCTCGCGAAGGACCACTAAGAACCTAACGGGATTGAAGGTTGTCCCGTTGGCAAAGATAGTCTTCGGCTGGGGCCAATCCGGCAGTGGATCATTCGGTGACGCCTTCCCTAAAGTCTGCTTAACACCATCTGCACAAAAACCCTTCTTGTGATTGTCTGGATCACCCGATGGATTGGGGTACATGATCGTGCGACACCGAGCGCACGTAGCAGGCTTGCGCTGGGGAATATATTGCACCCAAATTAGCAAGAGCAATCAATTAAAACATTTCTAACTCCATACCTTTTTCATAGCACCCGCATCGCCGGCCTTCACACATTTCTTGACAAGCTCCACGGCCTCGCAGTGCCTGCGCCAGAAGGTCTCACTACCTTTAGAGGCTATAGAGTGGGATCAGTTTTTAGCCCCTACAGACGAGGCTGGTAACCTACTTTTGTAGTTGCCTTGCGCTATACGATCCGTAATCTTTGTTTCTACCTCACCCAGTTTCTGCATCAGGGCGCGCGGGTTCTTGGCAATGAAAGGCGAATTTGATTTCGAAGGTGTCCTCGCTGCCTCTTCAAGTCTCTTATTGTACTTCTCAGTGGCGAGAACCCACTTCTTTGACGTCATTTGGAACGAGACCCATTTTTCCTCTGCCCGCATATCCATGAAGAGAAAGAACTCCTCGTTATTGTTGATTGTGAGAGATCGGATATTTATGCCTGTTGAAACTGAGAAGAGAAGCTCCGAACGGGTCATCTTGGTTGAGCCATCAGGAAGAGGGAGTCGAGCGGAGAGTTTGTCGGATGAAGACTTCAATGGACCATCGGCTGGGGTCACAGGTCCTGAACCCGCAGCTGCATGAACTGTTGAAGGACTCGTCAATGACACATCAGAGGTTCCAGGACCCGTGCTAATCCGCGACGAGAAGAATGTATGGATAGTTGCAACCGGGCCTGCCTGCCAGTGAATCACGATCAGAAACCAGATGCTGGTGATGCATATGAAGCACTTACATCAGTGCGTGACTTCTTCTGTTCGCCCTGGCCCTCGCTTGTCGCGTAGACTTCTGACTTGCGTTTCTGGGTGCTGGACACTGCTCCGGAGCCCTCTGCTTGGCATTCGGGATTGAGAATGGGCCGGGCGTCAAGCACGTCGGTGCGCTGCCTCTGCAATCGCCAATCAGTAACCTCAGGTAGAATATAGAATCACATACGCACCTCTGTTGGTGATACCGATGTAATTTTCGGGGAATTTCCTCTGCCAGCTTCAAGTTTGCATACAGAACGTTAGCTAATGCTCGTGTTAGACAGCCAAATGCATTATGCATACCTTTTCCATCAGCTCTCTGTCCCTCCAGCTTAAAAGTTAGTTTCTTTCCGGGTTCAGTGAGAGCAGTATGACTGAGCCATGCGCCAGGAGCTTCTTGAGTGCGATCCTCCGGTTGATTAAGAAGTCGAGGATCAATGTTAAGATCTTGAATAATATCTTCTATGCGGCCACGGGCTTCCTCTGACGTGAGGTCCAGGAGCTCATCTTCGGGCTCATCCTTCACCTTCAGGAAGCCACCGAATGTGGCCGTATAGTCAGAACCAACGATGCCAAAGCGCTCACCGCTGTCGACAATCTGGAGACGGGGAAGGGGGTCATACACCTGATTAGCCATCTTTGGCACCTTCTTATCAGATGACAGATCGTTCCATAGCTGAGCAACCCTGTCGACGAGATGTAGATGATGTGAGCCAAAGAGAGACTTCACAAAGACATCAGGTCCTTTGAGAGCGCTTGCGACCCGAATATTTCGACGCAAGACAAAGTCATGGCACAGGGCAGCGAACATCACAAGTCCGCTTGTAAAGGAGCGCTGTAGTCCGTTGAAGCCACGGTGTGTACTTTCGATACGGCTCCCATCAGTACGTATATCTTCGCGTGGCCTTGCCAAGCATCCCTTCCTGATGTGTGAGAGCTGCTCAGCGTGAACCTACGTCCAAGATTAGAACCCGATCACATGCAACATAAGGGGATCACAGCTCACACGGGAAGCCGCAGCTGACCAAACTCCACCGTGTCTGGCCCACTTATCAAATGCAGCGGTAATACGAGCCTCCTGGTCCTCCTTGGGCCAGTAACTCGCTCCAGCTTCCTTTGTGGCACCCTTCTTCAAGATGGCAGCAGATATATCTTGCGCTACAACAGCCCGCAGTGGGTTCTTCGTGCCGCCGATGATGCAAGCAGTATATCTAGACAATGTGGGGTGATTATAAGGTTTGATTCATGATAAACATAGAGAGACGCACCGTGCAACGAAATGGAAGACATCGAGAAGGACACAGATTGCACTAAAGACCTTTGTAATTCCGCTTCGGACATGGCAACAATTATCGGCGATAGCCATGGTGGGATCCGCTACGCCAAGTGCCCGACAGCGACGCTTGAACCCCTCGAGCAGCTCTGAGATCTCTGCATTCGCTTGGCTATGACAGAACCTCTGGAAGCAGTGCCAGTTTCAGCTTGCATGCTTGGACTGAAGTGGAAGAGTACTTACCCATGCGATGATCAGATTATCTTCGTTAACCATGTCAAGTATCCCACCCTTGTTGATCTCAATCCGCTTCCTGTTTTCGCCGATAATGGTCGCCTTCCCTGACGCTCGGAACGTATTGTCCAGTGACAGGGCTATGGCTGGCAAGCAGAGACGAGGATCAGATTAGTAATCATGTGAGTACTTGCACACATGCTTACCAGACAATGTACGCAAATACTCCTCTGATTCCACCTGTCTCGTACGCCGATTGAATTCTATAAACACCTCGGTGATCATATCATCACTAATAGAGTGATCATTATAAGCGGACTTGTCTCCTGGGTCTGAGAAGCGCTGCAGGGGGTTAGGGAGGAGGGGCGAACGCCGGGATATCTTGTAAGCCTCCAGATATTCGAGCATGCGCTGCCTATACTCCAAGAGATGCAGTTCTAAACAGCCAGCCCATCAATAAGGCTTGACGATGAGGAATGAAAACATACGTTTAATGTTTTCAGCCAGGCCCGCCGCAGTCGTTGAAGGACGAACTTCGATGATGAGGTTGAAAAGCTCGCGAGTAATGGCGCAGCGCTTGAAGAAGTGAGGTATCCCGCCTACGAATCACAGGAAACAGGTCAGCTTCCCATTGGTGTAACACTATCGAGGACTCACGAGGGACTTCCCAGTGTTCCCATCTCTCCCAGAAGATTGCATTCGTGGTTGCGAAGCAATACTGTCCTTTTGCTCCACCTGCGATGCTCTTGTCGAGGTCACCAGCTTGCCCAGTACGTTCTGACCTCTTCGCATACTTCTGTTCACAATCCTTACATCTGAGCTGGTAGCCAATAGCGCCCTCCTCCCGGAACAGGCCATGAACATCGCGACGGCCTGTCGCTGTCCAGCCCTCCCATGCCGTATTTGCAGATTGGCATTGCGGACATCTCGCAAGCTCCGGGTAATAGAAAGGGTGGATGACGTTGAGCGGGCGCAGGTATGCAAGCCCAGGCTTGATGGCAGGGCAGTTGTCCCATCTGCGAACATGCAGATATGTCGGCGGGGTGAAATGCGGCCCTAAGAGTGGTGTGCCCTTTGCCAGTGGAGGTGCACCGTCTTTCCCAGACTTGATGAGCCGATAGACATAGCTGACGTACTGCACGACCTCGGCATCCCATTCGAGTTGAGCGCGATTGATAGTTTGGGTAGAGCGGTTTGCGGTCCACGTCCGGATACGGCTTTCCACCTAGTTCACGGTACGTCTCAGTGGGTGTGCCAGCAGAATAAGGAACGCACGTACCCCTTTTTTCCATTCCTCCGCTAACTTCCTTTGCTCGGCCAGCGTAGGTAACACAGCTTTGAGGTTTGCTAGGACGGCCTGGGGCTCGAAAACTGACATGATTTGGGATGGAAATGAGGTGTGCCCATACCATTTTGAACTGAATTGCCGTGTCTCAGATTTACTTCCGTTGCCGCGTCGGCCTACAGATCAATCTGGACTATGTCGCAATGTACTCATCCACGGGGGACTTCGACGCACCTCCCTGAAGTGCGTGGCATGCTCGCTAGAGCCCATGAAACGCCTGAGGGTTAGTTAAAACTGCTGGTTTGCTAAGCGAGAATGGTCACTTACGGAAGGAAATCCCTTCACAATGGATTTATTGCTGTACTGGCGGTAATACTACTCCGCTGTCTGCTATTCTCAGTATGTCAGACACTAGCCAGATAATAAGACACTTGACATTCAAGTTTGCAAGACTCTTCAGAAATGTCCGTTGTGCCTGCCACTCATATACCTTACATGTGCGTCAACGTAGAAGGCTTCAACCCGAGTACCAGTAGTACATCTGCGGGCAGACGATCCTACTTCCGAGTCACAGCAAACATGAATTGAATGTCGCCGGTGTCAGGACTGATGTGACAATAGAAGTCATTAACCATTGTGCGCCAACGTAAGGCTACCAGTGTAGCGGTCCCAGTCTCCCAGATAGGCGCTCAGCTCGCTTCGTTGGTCCAGATGAGATGGGCACCGGCAGACTGGTTCCAGTGATCCAGTTGATCTGGAGGATACGTGCCCATCTGCAGACAATAGATTGCTGTATATCACTCTTTGTATTTAGCAAGAGAACTCATAAATTCAAGCATTGACAAGCAAAGTGAACTATGTTCAATTCATGTGTACAACATTATTGATATTATTCTTAATATACAATACTACTTACCACGTCTCGCAACACTCGAACGCCTCGTTATGCACCTGCAGGCTGGGCGACTTGTCTCTCGCACACGACAGTCGCACTCACCAGCATATCTCACCTGGCCATTGCAATGCTAGAGCGCAGATCGCAGTTTGCCCTGCACTGCAGCCAATGTATCAGCATACAAATACAGATACCAGACAGGATTGGAAAGCACGCACCATCCTCAGCATACTTGGATCTCATCCTGTACAACCTACCCTGTGCAGGAGTACTCGATGTCCTCCTCCGTCTGGCCCTGCAGCGGCTAGTTCGGCACCTCGAGGTACTGCTCACCGACGTACTCACTCAGGATGCTGTTCTTCGCCATGCCCTTGAGCGCCTTCTTCTTGATAATCCTCGTGCAGGAGCTCGCCGCGCGGTCGTGTTCGCGTCGAGGTGCCCCTTGCGGCTGCGGTTCTGCGACTGCCACGCGAAGAGCTGCAGGCGCTGCATCTCGGGGGCTTCGCTGATGTGCCACGTGAAGTTCTCGCTGGTGAATTTAGCCTAGTGGGGAGGGGTTAGGATGTCAGTGATGAGAAGTGGTGGGAGAGTGGACCATACCTCTTCTGGGGAGATGTCCTTGATGGGCACCTCGCACAGGAAACTGGTCTTGCGGTTGTAGTAGGCAGAGGAGGGGTCAAATCACGGCTATGCAAGTTTCTGGTGGAGATGTGGGTCTCATCCACGTACCTCTCCTTGTACTCGTCCTCTTCGTTGCTCAAGCCATGTCGTAGTTGCTCAAGCCATGTCGTAGTTGCTCAAGCCATGTCGTAGTTGCTCAAGCCATGTCGTAGTTGCTCAAGCCATGTCGTAGTTGCTCAAGCCATGTCGTAGTCGCCCTTCTCCTTGCCCGCCTTGGCGACGCCGCGACGGCAGCGAGGTCCCTGGCCGTCGGTCGTCATCTGCTTGTCGATCTCCTCTTTGGGGAGCGCGCACCGCCTCGAGCGCGTCGCACTCCTCGTAGAGCTTCTTGTACTCGGCCGTGTTGTACCCATTCCCGCGATCGCACTTCGTAACCTACCCGCCGGGCCTGATGTCCCTGTTCGTGCACTTCGCGCCCTTGCACGGACGCTCAAGGTCGACCTGCTTCTTGTGCGAGAGCGTGCCGCGCATGCGCCGTGGTCACACCAGTGATCAGGCGAGTCCTTGGGCTGTTTTTCGTTATGCCGCAGGTGCGCGAGCATGGCGCAGCCCGAATCGAGATGCGAGGGGCCGTGGGAGATGTGTTCTGCATGATGAGTGAGTCAGAGATGCAGAAAATGGACAAAGGGAAGACGCACAGCACATTTGGTATTAGCTCCCTGCAATCCAGAGTGGGATGTAGCACATACCATAGGTGATCCAGCGGGGGCAGAAAGTCAGCAGCATGTAGCCGTACAGTTCATCTATCCTC
>NW_006920424.1:64557-66144 GCF_000344685.1 Gloeophyllum trabeum ATCC 11539 | reverse complement strand
CCATGTCGTAGTTGCTCAAGCCATGTCGTAGTTGCTCAAGCCATGTCGTAGTTGCTCAAGCCATGTCGTAGTTGCTCAAGCCATGTCGTAGTTGCTCAAGCCATGTCGTAGTCGCCCTTCTCCTTGCCCGCCTTGGCGACGCCGCGACGGCAGCGAGGTCCCTGGCCGTCGGTCGTCATCTGCTTGTCGATCTCCTCTTTGGGGAGCGCGCACCGCCTCGAGCGCGTCGCACTCCTCGTAGAGCTTCTTGTACTCGGCCGTGTTGTACCCATTCCCGCGATCGCACTTCGTAACCTACCCGCCGGGCCTGATGTCCCTGTTCGTGCACTTCGCGCCCTTGCACGGACGCTCAAGGTCGACCTGCTTCTTGTGCGAGAGCGTGCCGCGCATGCGCCGTGGTCACACCAGTGATCAGGCGAGTCCTTGGGCTGTTTTTCGTTATGCCGCAGGTGCGCGAGCATGGCGCAGCCCGAATCGAGATGCGAGGGGCCGTGGGAGATGTGTTCTGCATGATGAGTGAGTCAGAGATGCAGAAAATGGACAAAGGGAAGACGCACAGCACATTTGGTATTAGCTCCCTGCAATCCAGAGTGGGATGTAGCACATACCATAGGTGATCCAGCGGGGGCAGAAAGTCAGCAGCATGTAGCCGTACAGTTCATCTATCCTCACCGATAAGCAAAAGCAATTCCCCCCCTTTCAAGGACAATGACAGCATGTCGAAGATGCCAAGCGAGAAGACCTCGCTCATAGACCGCGATTTGATGATTGAGAGAGGGCTGATACCGAGACCGGAGGGATGTCAGGATCGTAGGCATATACGTATGGTAGGGGAGCACATACCATCGATTACAGGCCGGCATGTTATTGCCATAACCTGACGCCCACACAAACAGATTAGTTTTGTCCAGGCAAATCAGCGCGAAGTCGCTAGCATGTACCAATGGGGAGGCGCAATTCCGGGTCGCGCGGCGAGTTGTTTGCATCTGTTTGGACTCTGCAAGAAAGTGGTCGCAAATCCCCCGCCTTCATAGAGCCTTCCGCATGTCGAAATCACGCATATAAAATGTACCAGCAGGGATGTCATGATACAGAAGATGCAACGTTGGTTTTGAATTTCTGATTTTCCCAATATCAAGTTCATTCGATAGAGGTAACGAGACCGCAAGTACATTTAACAAAAATGTACAACCAACGTTGCATCCGCTCGTTGATATAGATCAACTTTTATGAATCAAGTGACGCGTGAATGTGAACGTAGCACGCTGTAGGTTTTCTGGCAGTAAAGAGCAATTAACGACGCGTCCGAACGCGTCGCGGACGTGACAAGCTGTGACACCATCGCAAAAAGTGTCACACCAAATATCCTGGTCACTGTCCGGGCTCTCCTGCCGCAGCAGAAGCAGGTCCCTTCCCCTATGTTAGAATTGTAAAATCAACATAGTACATGAGATATATATTCAGCCTTTTACAGCTGTGATCCAGTACTTGCTTTGTCCATTAATTACACAGATTTGTGCTTCCTGGAAATCAAGCTCATCTGTATCAAGGATAGGGAATGCACCCACTGGTGTGCACATAGATATG
>NW_006920424.1:14606-64537 GCF_000344685.1 Gloeophyllum trabeum ATCC 11539 | reverse complement strand
GTAAAGAGCAATTAACGACGCGTCCGAACGCGTCGCGGACGTGACAAGCTGTGACACCATCGCAAAAAGTGTCACACCAAATATCCTGGTCACTGTCCGGGCTCTCCTGCCGCAGCAGAAGCAGGTCCCTTCCCCTATGTTAGAATTGTAAAATCAACATAGTACATGAGATATATATTCAGCCTTTTACAGCTGTGATCCAGTACTTGCTTTGTCCATTAATTACACAGATTTGTGCTTCCTGGAAATCAAGCTCATCTGTATCAAGGATAGGGAATGCACCCACTGGTGTGCACATAGATATGTTCCAAATGTTTCTAAGGACAATACATAACTTCCCTAAGCACTCCTTTGCCGACCTCGGTGAAATTGACCATCATTTCATCCCGATGGTGGTCAGCTCAGGAATAAGAAGAGACAGACATGTTTATATCTACTACAGTCTGTAATGGTAGAATACCCTTCTTTCTGGTTTACAATAGTGATATACATTGCTGATGCATGCATAAGGTGAGAATGGAGCAGAGGAATGCACAAGAATACGAGGGGATACTTGCGACCACCTTTCAGCCACAATCTGCTGACAAATCAACTCGCACCGGAACCGGGCGTTGCGCCTCCCCAGTACCAACTTCAGGGAACCCACTCTGCAGCCTCTACACCCGACCTGGGCGACGAATCGCTAATGCATGCAGCTGACCACCTCAGCGTGAACGAAAACACGCGAAGACAGAAGAGCGCCGTAGGACTTGAGGAGAGGAACCAGTGATAAAGCCTGCAGGCTGCAGCAGGTCTTCCTATTGCTCGAGGGCTGAGCGAACCGAACAGTCCCGGTGAGATAACGGAGAGAAGCCTCTGCGCCGGTGTTCGATGGCCGGAAAACCCTGGGCGCCTCGGGCGAAGCCCTCGCTAAAAACCCTGGCGCCGCCTCCGGCGGCGCCTTTTCCGGCCAACCCTTGGTATGACCTATTCGTCGGTGCTGGCCATGTGTGTTTGTGCTAGATGTCTGGCACGGGTGCTTGGTCGGTACTAGTAGTCACTAGTCATGGTGCATCTGTTTACTCGTAGCATCGGCAATAAGCGCGTGACGTCACGCGTTCACTGTACTTACTCCCAATGGGAGCCGCATACTGTACATGTGGACGTGCAGATTCGGGTTGTCTGGTAACAGTTATACAGACACGCTTATGTTCTGTGACATTCTGTAAAGTTATTAGCACACGCCCCAGCAACCCCTCATGTCCTGTCCCCCTCCTCCGGCAAAAAGTACAAGCCGGACAACACTCAAAGGCCAGCGCAGGGCTTCGCTGTATTGCAGAGGGGGACACGTTCGAAGCTCATCGGCTAAGTTATAAGCACGCGCGAGTGCCGGTGTCAGAATGAAGTGCCTAAGAGTAACAAGAACAAAAATCGTGTCGGACGGGTGGCGCATGGTCATATGCAATCACTCCTCCGCCGACAGATATGTAAATCGAGCATGGCCGGGGGGGGGGGGGGGCGGTCTCGAGTCGAGTCCGAGTTAGTGCGGATGCACCGCGAGCCAGTCGTCCAACGCCTTCGTATCTTCGAGGTCGCGTCGCGGCAGCCAGCTGTCGTCGTCCTCATCGTAGCCGGCCCAGCGCACACGGTACTGCCATCCGCGGCCGCGGCGCCGCGCATCGACGATCTTCTCGACGGCCCACTCCTCCCCTCCGCCCGGCGCCACGACCGGCGCAGGCCCGCGCCAGCGGCGCGCGAGGAACAAATCGGGCCCGTCCGAGTCAGCCGCTGTGCAGGGACCGGGACGCGTGGAGGCACACTTGGCCGGGTCGTGGGGTGCGTCCGCCCGCGCCGCCGCCAGGCCCACCGCCCGGCGCGTCCGCTCCTCCAGCTCCGCGCTGACATCGCGCGGCGCGGGCACGTCTTCCCCCAGCGCGCGCAGCACGCCGGCCATGACCGCGTCGGTCGGCGCGCCGAGGCGGAGCGCGGCGCTGGCGTCGAGGGGCGTGCGCTGCAGGTTGACGATCGCGAGCGGCGTGCCGGCGCGTACGAGGGCGAGGGGGACGTCGCTTGCGGGGGAGACGAGCAGCGAGGAGCCTGGGGCATGTGAGCTGATGTCGCGGCGCGGGGAAGGGGGGAGGGAGGGGAAGGACGGAACGGAACGAGACGAGAACGCACCTAGTACAATCCCCAAGTCCGCGCGCTTGCTCTCCTCCACGCTGCGCGCCCACGCGTCGTGCGGGAGGGATTCCCCGAATTGGACGATGCTGTCGCGCAGCGGGCCCGCGCACACGTCGCACCTCCTGCCTGTCTGTGCCTGCTCATCAGTCTGCGCGCCGGGAGGGGTGCTGGGCGAAGGAAAGGAAGGCGGGGAGGGGGAGCGCACCTGATGATCCTTTGCCTCGGAACGACAACTGAACCGACGAAAATACCCCATCCCGCACAGCGTGCACACCTCGACGTTCCTGTTCCCGTGCAGCTCCGCGAGGCGCGCGGGCGGGATGCCCGAGCGGAGGTGCAGGCCGTCCATGTTCTGCACAACGGGGACCCTGTGACGCTTGGCTCTCGCTGGAGGAAGGACGTGGCGTACCTGGGAGACGACAAGAGAGACCTTGCCGAGCTCGACCAAGCGAACGAGCGCCATGTGTGCCGGCGTCGGGCTAGTCGTGTCGGGGATCGCCACACGCGCGTCGATGCCCTCCTCCTGGCGCGTCCACACGCCCTGCGGGCCGCAGAAGTCGGGGATGCCTGCACTGCTCCGTGTACTCAGCAACGAGAAGGAGGGAAGAAGGAGAGCGAAGGTACGAGGTGGATATGCCCGCGCCGGTGTACACGACGACGCGCTGCGCCCCGCGGATGAGCAGCGCCAGCGCCTGGATCTTGGACTGGATGAGCGCGGGCGGATCGCGGTGTTCTGCGCTGTCGGCCGGGACGTTCAAGTTGTTTACCATGGATGGTTGTGCTGAAGGTGGTGGGAACGTCGTCTTGCATCTCACCACGAGCCTGGGTGTACACAGAATATACACGGGCTGCAGTCTGTACCAGCTATGGAATATGACACAGACAATAATACAGACGAATGTTCATCACTAGTACTACACGCATGTCCGAAACAGCGCCAATGACACAAGTCCCTCGTTCAAGATCCCCGCCCTGCCCGCGGGTATGCGCCTCTTCCACTCCTCGGTCGGGGACGGCGCTGGCCATGTGTGGTTGTGTCCTTGCTAGCTTCAAGCTGGGAGATGACTGGAGCTGATCTGGGAGTGTCGGGTGGATACCACTGCGGATGGTCGGGTGCATACAAGGCTACGCACGGGCGTATCTTGTAAAGCCGCCTGCGAGGCGTACTCCTCAGTCGATGTTTTCATACTGCTGCGTAGTGTGCTGTACACGATACGTGCCCGGCCCGCCCGTCCCGGACGCGCGCTACTAAGCGTGACGTCACGCGCCCCCTCGCGAGCGCGTGTTTCTCTCCCCGATCTGGACGTGTGGCACGAACCACATTTCCTCTCCAGCAACCCAACCAACAAGAATGATATCCAATAAATGTGGCACCACAAGCCAGGACGAACACCCCGACCCGCCGGACGTCCTCCAAGCCAAGATCAAGACCCTCGCGCGGCTCGTAAAGCAGAGCCACAGCGCGGTCGTGTTCACCGGCGCGGGTATATCCACCAGGTGCGTTGCCTATCCTCTCATCTACCTTTTCCTAGTACTCTATTGGCTTTCCTGCCAACTCGTGATCCTCACTGAAACGTAGCGCAGGCATCCCGGACTTCCGCGGCCCCCAAGGCCTCTGGACCCTCCAATCCCAAGGCGTAAAATCACCCCTCCCACTCCTCCACGTATCCCCCACCCCAACGCTATCGCACATGGCCATCGCGCGCCTCATAAAGCTCGGCAAGCTCAGCTGCGTTGTATCCCAGGTACAGTACTATCTCACCGCGAGGGGGATGTGGCTGATAGATAGGTGTGTGCAGAATATAGACGGGCTGCACGGCCGCTCCGGGATCCCGAGTGCGAGGCTCGCGGAGGTGCATGGGAGTGTGGGTGTTGATGTTTGTACAGGATGTGAGAAGAGGTACCAGAACACCGGAATAGACGCTGCGAGACTCATCGAGCTTTTATCCTGCGCTCTGGATCCACCGGGTCCATCAAATCTTGAGGTACGCCTACCTCGCCCTTACCTGTGTCTAGGGAGAGAAGCTAACTAGAGCAGACAGAGAGAAGCTGCACGGCGTGCGGCGGTCGGCTCAGATCCAGCGTCGTAGCCTTCGGCGACGCCCTCCCAGCCGCCGAGCTCGCCAAGGCCTCGCGGTTCACCGCTCAGGCGGATTTGGGTATCGTCCTAGGTGTGTCTTCCCTTCTCTCCCCATTTTCCCATTCCTCCCTCCCCTCTTCCCTTCCCTTGCCTTCCTCCCCTTCCCTTCGGCAAGCGCTGACCAGACCCCCTTGAAGGCTCCTCCCTCCGTGTCGCCCCCTTCACCACCCTCCCCCGCTCGCTCGCGCGCGCGCGCAGGCCGCTGGTAATCGTCAACATGCAGCGCACGCCCCTGGACGTCGTCGCGGCGCTCAGGATCGGGGGAAGTACAGACGAGGTGATGGAGGGCGTGATGAGGGAGCTGGGGGAGGAAGTACCGGAGTGGGGCGCGTAGGTAGGGGTGGGGTGGGGCATGGTGAATGTGAGTAAGGGGAATGGGTGGTGTATCATAATCAAGTATGCTCCTAATGGATGGCGAATTCTAAGCCTCGAACGGACAACCAACGTATCCTCCCATCTCGTCAGACGTCAATGTTCGGACGGAGCTCGACTCTTACAGGTATAGGCTTTAAGAATCCGAGGAGACCAACAGGCCCCCGCAGCCCGCGGGCTGTACAGACCTGTATGCCGCCCCACCAAAACGCACAAATGCTCTTCGCACACGATATAGCCCCAGGACGTAGGATCGAGCTGAGGGCGCGAAGAGAGAGGGCAGTGCACGTAACAGAAATGCGACGGTTCCACTGGCATGCAGAATTTTATACATGAAGCGCGCAGTGCCAGCGCCTGCGTTTGTAGCCTGGATGCCCATGGTGGGGCGCTGGTGTCGAGAACCACAAGACGGTGAGCGATGGTAGGGAACAAGCGAGCGACGTACCCCGGAATGAAGAGCCATGCCTTGAATTTTGAGCATCGGACGCTATCACTGGATAAAGGGAGTCGACAGAGCTGTCGACAGCTCCCAGTAACATCGCTATCCGATGGGCCAAGTTTTTCCGGAATATTGATCGCCACACAGGTGCAAGCCAAGCCAAGCCATCGCACTTTCCAGATACATATGTGAGGCGATAGCGGAGCGAGATGTCCTCCCCAGAACATCGAAGTGCTGTGTAAGAGGAAGCACCCACTGTCCCCGACGGCGAGAAGTTCCCGTTGGCTTCTCTGTCGATTACAGTCTATTACAGTCCCTGAATGGCGAGGAACGTGTGGCTCCGGCAGCGATCTCGCCGCACGGAAAAGTTATCGTATCGCCTCAACATACTCGGTACTCGGACACGAACTGATTCTGTCCTCCACAGGCATCCGGACTGTGCAGTCCGGCCAGAGAGCCAAGGTACACTACCTGAGCCGGAACACAGTACCTGGGAGCCGGTGACACATGAGAGATGAAAGAGACGAGCAGCGGTTGACTATGGGCACGAATCGAGGGGCACGTGTCGGTCCTTGTCTCAGGACGGAGACATGGCAGAGATCAGTCGTGGTGGAAGCATGAAGCGATGGGGAGCAACGGCATTCGAGAGTTCTCGAGGGGGATGAAGAGATATCAAGCAAGAGAAAGAGGATCGACGTGATTTATATTACGGGAGGGGAGACGCGTGGCGTCACGCGACCCTTTGTCCTTGAGGTGTGTTCTTTGTGCTACGCAAGCACGCTATGCATGGAACCCGTTGACAAGCGGCAGTGTGCTGTAATCAGAAATTCAAACGATCAGGTCGACGTCGTCGAAGCGTAAGAAATTCTCCTGAACGATCAACCACACCTATCGAAAGTCTCAATACAAAACAGTCGAAGGAATCAGTCGTATACACCGAGACAGGCGTCCGGGCCCTACCACGAGACACTCATAACACCTCGACACCATAAGCCGAGCATACCCTCAGGACGACCGCTACAACAATGCCGGCAATAGCCAAGCCCCTGAATACCTTCCGTGCGGTATACAGACGAGCACCTACCGCCCCTGCCTTGTCAATGGACTCGATATCCTCGTTCGTCAGCTCTGGTTGTGCACGGAAAGATATCAGCATTGGAACGTGGACATCAGAAACATAGCGTACCAAGGTCAGCAGCAGACAGATAGCTTTGAAGACGGTCTTTCCGCGAGCTCGTGCTGTGGAGAATAATAGGCTTGAATGTAACAGGAACTCCACGGAATTCGCTTACGTCACGGCGACCGCGCCTTTAGCCTTCACCCACGCGAGGAGAACTTGCTCAGGCTTCGCGGAGAGGCGGGATGCGATAGCGTTGACTGGCTTGTCGACAGGCCCGCCGGGTTGGTGCGTCAGAGGACTACATACACCGCACGCATCAGATAGAGAGCAGTGATCGAACAGCGGGGACTACCCACATAAGGGCGCTGTAAGCCTCGACGACGATGTTATTCTTCGCACAATACTCAAGCAAAGGAGCTTGCGACTTGTAGACATAAGGATGCAGCAAGATCTGCGGGCGGACTTTGGTCTCGGGATTCCGGGGGCACTGACAATAGGTTCCCGTACCTGATTAGCGGCCGGCTTGACCTTCGCAGAGTTCAGAAGTGTCTCCAGGTGCTGGACCTGGAAGTTGCTGACGCCGATGCTCTTCGCCTTCCCGTCCGCCTTGATCTTTTCCATCTTGCTCCAGATAGTCGGAATATCCGGGGTCGCAAGGCGGGGGCTGTGGATCAGGTACAAGTCGACATATGATACCCCGAGCTATACCAATAGTGTTCAGCGAGGGATCTATCCACATACCACGCATACAGACTTACATTTTTCAAGCTGTTGTCAATGGAAGTCTCGACATCCAGCCCACCAGTACCGGAGTATTTCGTGGTAATGAAGACGTCCGAGCGGGACAGGCCGCTCTCCTTGATACCCTGGCCTGCTTCCGCCTCGTTTCTGTATGCCTGAGCAGTATCTACATCGCTCCCATGCCTTAGACGCTTCGACGTGACGCTAGCGACTGCATCCTGCATACCTACGTGCTCAAAACCTACGGACAAAGCTTGCTCGACCTGGTCAATTGGGCCCTGTCCGTTACCCAAGGTCCAGGTACCAAATGCGATGGACGGCATTGTGTGGCCTGGCAACCCGATACCGTTATCAGCGACGCGCCGCAGCAACGGTACACCGTCAGTTACTTACCATCGTTCAGCTTGACGAGATCCCAAGGCATTGTTAGCAAGTGCGGCGTACAAGGAAGTGTAAGACGGCGGGCGTGAGGACTGCGCCCTCACGCTTGCATGTTGTTATATCCACGCTGTGGCGTACATACACACGCTAGATATAGACGCGTCCGGCGGTCCGGTATCATCCAGACATAAGACCGCTCGGGCACGTGAGGGCGCGTCAAGACCGTCGCTGCAGGGACACCAAATCTTGCCCTCATCACAGTAAGCCCGGGACTTTATTGACTTGGCGAGAACCTTCATGCAACCAAACCTCTGTAGCCCGCGTTGGCCCTGGTCGTTCGCGGATAATCAGCACTGACTGACTGAGCGTATTTATCGGAGCCGATCCAGAGTGCATCATTCTGGAACTAAGGTCGGAACCATGGTGGGCTTGCAACGACAGTTGCCTGGAGAAACTTACAACTCAAAAAGCTCGCACCAGAGCCAAGGTAAAGAACAGTAGTGCTAAGCATAGTTTCGGCAACGGACAGGGTGATCTGTGGGATCCCTGTGGCACTGAGGAGGAGAGCAAGAGTGGTCACGTGAATGGCTTAGGGCAGGGTCTGTACGACTTGTCCCGTTCGGCGATTTATCTGATGGCGATCTCCGGCTGGATCTGTTTTAGGGCGCAGGACCCCTCTCTCGACATCACAGCCCACCTTTCTTCATCTATCTTGTTTCCTGCACGACTAAAGTGACGATTCACGATGTCCTGGCAAGGTAAGTTCTGTCTTCGGTCTCTCTGTCCAAATAGGATACTCATAAGCGTGCACAGCGTATGTCGACACGAACCTCGTCGGAAGCGGCAAGGTCACGAAAGCTGCTATCCTCGGCCAGGCCGGCGGTGTTTGGGCTGCGTCACCCGGATACAACGTACGCTGCTCCTAATACTCGGAGGGTGCTGGATCAGTACTCACATGCACACCCTCTTACTTATCGGCGAATCGCATCGGTACAGCTATCCCCAGAGGAGCAGAGTGCGATAGTCAAGGCATTCTCCAACCCCGAGGCAACTCAGGCTAGCGGAGTCCGTCTCGCTGGCCAGAAGTTCTTCACACTACAAGTGAACGATCGGAGTATCTACGGGAAGAAGGGGGTGAGCGCGTCCGCTGTCCCGATACGCTCAGGATAACTTACGCGCTTGCGTGCCAGGCTGACGGGTGTGTCATCGTGAAGACCAAACAGGCCGTGCTTGTCACGGAGTACGCCGCTCCTATACAGGCCGGAGAGGCGACCACTGTGGTGGAGGGGCTGGCTGATTACCTTATCGGCGTCGGGTATTAATCGCACATGTAAGAATACGAATCGCGGAGTAGCGCTTCATCAATGTACTTCTGGGTCTGCATCTTCTGCATAGCATATTCATAAACAATTTCTGCTCTGCACTCACTATAATCATCCAGTCCGATCCAATGCGGGTACGCCCATCGCTTCTACGGTAGGACCTTGCCCCAGGTGGCTCTGAACGGGAAGATGTTCTGCGCTTCAGGTGACATATTTCATCTAGCATACTGAGATTGAGGCTTGATAGGGCACTGTTACGTTACGTCGATGGCGTTTAGCACATACCGAGGGATGGCCTGACTTTCAGTCGTTTCAAATCACATCACGCCATGTTCAGGTCTTGAGAAATGAATTACCTCTATTTAAATGGCTCAGTGTAGCTCAAAGCTTTATATAGGGGGCGTAACATGAATGCAGACGCGTGAGTTTGGCAGCAGGCAAGACTGCCACAACGGCCGATATTGACGCGTTCGCGTCAGGTGACTGTGACATAGCACGGTGCCAGTGCCACATTATCCGCTCCTCCAGAACGCTCTAATTACATACACGATCATCAACTTGTTCTGAAATGCTGGTAGCGCTGACCTGCTCTCCTTTCCCGCCTGTGCTGTGCTTACTGCCCATAGCACCCCATGCCGGTGTCTCTCGTCGACGTGGTTATTCGTGTCAAGTACACCCCTCAGAAGGCGGCGCGGTTGACTTCGAACGAAGTGGCCAGTCATGTTGTTAGGAAAGATCTTGCCGAGTTGGGTTTTCCCTACCCGAAAGTCGTTAACTGTTATAAAGAGAGCGAGGACATGGTTCTGGGTTTCTGGCCTGATTTGAATTATGGCAGGGCCGTGCGTGACCGTCTCTAAGTCTTGCGTCCGTGATGGAATTAAACTGGCTCTCGTTGGCAGGCGACAGGCGCTGGCGTATTGGCGTCAATAAAAAAACGACTCGTGGATCTGACCCAAGAAGAGAAAGCGGCGCAGTCTATGTAAGTCGACCCGTGCTTCTTGCTCGCCAGTGGCACTGAGAGCGTGCGATGGGTCAGTGTTATGATTAAGGCTTCGGTAGTGTGAGGGCGTCTTTTCGGTTATATTCTCAAGACGTATTCACCATCTGGTAGGGCTAGTTCCAAAGCAACTCATCGTCGGCCCCGTACTAGAGCTTCCCCTATTCCCGATCGTCGCGAGGCCGCCCCCGTTCCTCCACCTCGTACTAGATCCGCTTCTCCTCCCCCGCGTCCAGCCCCTACATCAGTCAACTCCTTTCCTGCCCCTTTCGGTCCGTACACGATCATCCGGAATGCTGGTCATGAAGAAACACCCACCCGTCCGCGCATTGTCACAATCGACAGGCGTCTTCCTCATGCGGCAGAACCGACCCCTTCGGGCACATCAACGATCATCCGGCGCGTTGGTCATGAAGAAGAGCCCCTCCGGCGGTCCATACGCATCAAGCAAAACGAACATATACAGAATTTGGACAAGTCATTGGCAGCTCTACGCAGGCTGAGTTCCACTATCGCTGGGACAGAACCTCAGGTCATTGTGCACACTCCATAATATTGGACAACCGCTCACCTGGCACTTAACTGTAGGCCACAACTTCTGTGCTACCTCTTGCTCCGAGTCAGCCGCCTGCAGCTCTTCCTGCCGCCGTTCCTTCTGCACCCCGAGCTGCCGCATCTGCAGCCAATGCTATACCGCGCACAGTAGAGGGCCGGTCGCAGGCAGCGGAAATTGCGCGCTTGACGCGGGAATTGTGGGATACCAGGCGCCAGGCCACCGCAGCCAACGCCCGCTCGATGGTGCTCGTAGAGGAGCTTGCCAAGTTGGGCGCTTCCAAACTTCCACAAGTAAGGGTGGCTGCAGAGGACCTGAATCGCAACGACGTCGCCGGTGGGTCGTATCAATTTCGGGCATTCGGGTATTCTTCTGACCATACTCGCGTAGCTATCGAAGCGACGCTCCGCGAGGAGATCCGGTTGCGTAAGCTGTCCGAGGCGCGACTGCTCGAGGAGCAGGCGAGGAGAGAGGATGCAGAGCGCGCGCTGCGGGACGTCGAGAGGGAGTGCAGGGAGCCCTTTATCGTCCCGGCTTTGTTGCGCGCGTTCATGGATATATCGAAGTTGAGCGATGAGTCGATGACTAAAGGTTTGTCGCCGTAGAGGTTTCGGGGTTTTGGTTACAGGTTTTTATGTACGACTACCGGCACGTTTGGGTTATGGAGTCGCGGGGATATATTGTGGATATAATGTTATTGTTTCTTTCAGCATCAAGTATGCTCTTTTGTGGTCACCGCCATTTTGAACGTTGGGGTCTGTGTCTAAACCGTGAATGCTGACATGTTGCATCCCAAACCAAATCCACTCTGGGGGTCCATGAAGCTCTGGCGAGGAAGTGAAGGAATGTACGTGACATTCTTCTGTTCAGGCTTGTCAGGTCTTATTGAGCGCTAACATGCTAGCATGGCATTGCGACTCTACAAGCTCGCAGGCCGCGGCCAACTGAGTCTCGCGTGCATAAAAGTGGGACACTACACCTTGGCACTTCATCCCATTCGGAGGGATTAACTCCGGGCGTTTTGTAATGCAGGTATGGAAGTCGTGCCGTCTAATCCATGTCGATGTTATGTTTGATGTTTCGTAGACTTGAAGCGGAGAATTCTTCGCCGAAATCCGAGGCTGAATGCCACCGTGCGTTGGCCGTGCTAACCCGTAACCCGTAAGTTGAAGGGCTTTATTCGCGCGAAGAGCAGGATCCCTTACGCTGCTGTCCCTCAATCCTGTTCTCGGGTATATTTCGGATGCTACACTCACGTGCGCTCCAAAGAAGCACATCTCGCCTTCGCGGAACATCGATGTTCGATTTCTTGCGACGTTTGTACAAGCTTTTGCACAGGACTCACCGCTGGTTCTCCGGAGAGCCGTCCCTGCTTACGGGAAATCCATTCGTACGAGTACGACACCCGGGCCGCTGGTCCAGACAGCGACCCTGATGACGGTATCAGTCTGTCCGACCCTGGTATCGGATATATGAAGCGACAATATGGGGAATGTCGTTTTGGCGCCCCTTGTCCAGCAAAAGCTGCGGCAGCCCTTCGTCATGGGTAGACTAGCTGCTGTTCTGGCTGCTTTGCATGCCGCCAACATCGCGGCGGCTCAAAGGTTTGTTTTCGCACATTCAGCCAAAGCATGTACTGAGACAGCTCTTCAGCGCAACTATAACATTGGTCAATGGTGCTACGACTGTGGTCGCAGTCACTGCTGCTCCTACGCCGGCGCCGATCACCACCGAGGCTTCCTTCCCTGCTGTAGGCTCTGTTCCTAGGGATTACAGCCCCGCGGGATGGGAGAGTTTATGGAGTTTGGTCAGACCTCTTGCGACGTACGGCCAACTGTTTGGAACGCTGACGCTGCGTAAAATCCCAGGTTGGCCCAGTGGAGACGCCTCCGATCACAACGACGGTGGACCCCGTACTCCCAGATGTCCTTCCTTCTCCCCCTCCGGCTCTTTACCCTTCGTGGTTTGCCCCCGAACCGGCGAATATCATGCCTAACCTCCCTTTGCCGGCTGGCTTTATTTTTGGCATGTCTACTTCTGCCTATCAGGTCGAAGGGGCTGTAAAGGAAGATGGCAAAGGTCCTTCAGCTTGGGACTGGGCTACTAGGCAACCAGGTGGTACCACTGATGGCTCGACTGGTAATTACTTCCTTGACTGTGGACACTGAACCGATGTCTGATATTCCCTCACAACTAGCTGATATCACGGATCTGCAGTACTACCTATACAAGCTGGACGTAGCTCGTATGGCTAACTTGGGCATCAACGCACATTCGTTCTCGTGAATAATCAGATACTCTGCATATTATTGTTCAGTCAGACGCTGAATGTGTTACTGCACAGGATCTCGTGGGCTCGAATTTATCCCTTCGGAGCAGCGGATTCACCGGTCAATCAAGCAGGCATACAACATTATTCAGATAGTTGAGTGAACAACCACCTCCCGGAGGACTTAGTCTCATGCGTCCCTTGTGTCAGTGATCGACTACCATCTGCAGATGGGGGTGCAGCCAATTGTAACGCTCTGTACGTTATACTACTGCTACACTGCTTGCGATGACTTACCAACCTGTTGTACCTTCTAGTCCACTGGGACACCCCTCTCGCGTTGGTTGCCTACTACGGCGGTTTCACGTCGCCGCAGATTGTTGGCGATTTCGTGAAGTAGGAATATCAACTCGCATCGGTAGGGCTCGCTGACATTTATTTTATTTTCCACAGCTACGCCAAGACCGTCTTCGAAGCTTATAAAGGAAGGGTAACGACATGGTCAGTGCATCGCCAGGTGTCGAGACCATTATCCTCACGGGACTTGTGCACAGGTATACCTTCAACGAGCCCCGAGTTTTCTGTGCGCAGATAGCTACGTACCCATTCAGTAAGTCCTAGGTCGGACACATACCTACCTATGTCTCGTGAAACTTACCGGTGGCCTCTTTCCAGATATCTCACTTGCGGCCGGCGTGAATTCTACGACTGCGCCCTTCCAATGCTCGTACAATGTCGGTAAGCATCGACACTGATGGTGGCTTCATGTGACTAAACCCGCTGTTCTCAACCAGTCAAGGCTCATGTTGCCGTCGTCAAGGCCTTCCGAGAGATGGGGATACCTGGTGAAATTGCATACAAAAATGATGATTTCGTGTACGTGGGAGAGCGCGGGGTGACAATCAATCTTCTCACTTGCATATTTAGCGGGACGCCGTGGCGGGCAAACAGTACTGACGATATCGAGGCAGTAGAGCGCCATACCGCCTTCCAGATCGGCGTATTCTCCGAACCCATCTACGGAACGGGTAACTGGCCCCAAATTATGTTGGATACGTTGCCGCCTTCTTTCTTACCACGCTTCACTCCCGAAGAGATCGCCGAAAATAAGGGTTAGTCACCTTCCACGGTCCCTGCCAGTCTTCAGGCTTATGCAGATCCCCAGGAACCGCTGACTTCTACGCGATTGACGACTATCGTGATCAATATATCGCTGCACCTCCGGAAGGTCTGGCTGCTTGCATCAATAACATGACAGATCCCAACTGGCCACAGTGCAACCAACTGGTGCAGTATGACGTGAATGGATGGTCTGTCGGACCAAACCCGGATCCGGATAGTACATCGTGGTTGCAGTCCACGCCTCAGAACCTCAGATACTCCTTGCAACAGCTCCAAGCAAGGTGGCCCACAACCAAGATTGTGCGCACGTCAGTATCTGAGTCATGAAATCGATGACTGATACACTTTTCAGTATATTTCCGAATTTGGTTTTGATGAGCCGTATGAGGCCAATAGAACGGACTTGTACCTGATCACAGAGGACGTTACAAGAACCAGTACGTAGTAGAACCTCATCCAGTATGCCAGCTCAATCCTCAACCACGCAACGCCGCAGATTATTACATGACGTACCTCGGGGAAGCTTTGTTGTCTATCTACGCGGACGGTATTCCATTGATGGGTACCTTTGCTTGGTGTAAGTGGACGTGATCACCTCAAGGAATGTATGACCGACCTTCTGTAAACCAGCCATTGTCGACAATGCCGAATGGAATTACGGCTTCAGTGCTAGGTACGTCACACTCAAGCTCTTTGTTCTTCGGATCCTTCGGTTGACGCCTAACTAGATTCGGGATCCAATACCTGAACCACACCACGCTTACCAGGACGCCAAAACGATCGGCGTTTGCTCTGTGTAAGAGCCTTTTGCTAGGCCTGGGATTACATAGACTCACCGTGTTCTTGGTTTGAAGCGCAATTCTTTGCCGCTCACTTGCAGAAGAACGCTACAGTGAACCCATAAACGGTCTGCGACGATCCTGACCAAATTGGTCCGACTTTTGTGTCATGCTGTTGGGATTGAGAGAATATGATGGTCAAATACAATCACATCTGATTTGCCATCTGCAATCACGATCGAATATAGAAACAAAATCTATGCAGAATTCAGAATAACTTTGGTTCAAGATCATGCACTGACTTGCTCTTGTGCGCAGTGCTGGATTTCGTAAGATCATCTACACATTCATTCAAATTTCACGTACGCCCATCCGTCAACCTTATTCCCTACATTACATCCCCAAACTTTGCTCAGTCGAAGTCAGTAGCTCTAGTCACGTCTTTCCATCCATCGAGATTTGCTAAGATCCTCGCCACCTTATCCCTAATGTTCACCTCCGCGTCCTTACCCAGTACCAACCACATCGGCAGCTCCTTTCCCAGTGCAAGACCTTCGCCTCTTACAACGTCTACGATAGCGTTGGCAGCCTTATCCGGGTCCCCTGGCTGCTTTCCATCGATGGTGCGCCAGAAGGACTGTGCTTTCTCGCGAAACGCATCTAGGGATGGAGAGTGGTACGGATGCGTCCAAGGGTAAGTGTAGATGTTCTCAGTGCGGAAGCCTCCTGGCTCCACAATCATGACTTTGACTCCAAAGGACTTGAGCTCGTGTGCGAGGGTCTCGGTGTAAGCTAGCCAACATTTGAGTATGTTGTATTCGTATTATTATCTGACAGGAGCGTACCGTGTACTGCAGCTTTCGAGGCGGCGTACGCACCTGCGACGCCTCAGTCACACCTTGCAAGTTAATTGCGGTTGATCCACTCACCGATTCCCTGCACCGTTCTATTAGCTTACAACCGTTTGTGATGGGCATTGCCTGGGCTCACCGCGATTTCGGTTTTCCAAGCTGATCGGCTACCGATAACAACTACAGTACCCGAGCCGCGCTCGCGCATATTGGGTAGCACTGCAGTGTTTACCTTTGCTACGCCGAAGACATTAGGCTCGAACTGCTTCCTGAGCGTTTCATCACTAAGAAAAGGTTACACTTTGGCTCTGCAAATAGATAAGAGCAGGAGATATACCCCATCTCCTCCACGAGTCCAGGCAAGCCAATGCCGGCGTTATTCACGACGACGTCAATGTGGCCCCAAATATTGATGGCCCCGTCAACTGTATTCTTGATGACTTCGAATGGACTTGTCACGTCCAACTCCAGCAAGCGAAGGCGCTCCGACGAGTCTGAATATCTGGATTGAAGTTCTTCGAGGTTGGCGAGCTTGCGCGCCGTGGCGATGACTCGGTCTCCCCGAGCAAGGGCAGCTATGACCATACGTTTCCCCAACCCGGAGGAAGTGCCTACGCGTGAAGTTCTGTATAGCACGAGTCGTGCGTAGCGACTACTAGGAGGGTTTACCTGTGATGAGCCAGACCTTATTATCCTTGTGCCCGTTCATCGTCGCAGGTACAGTTGTCAGCTCTCTAGCGTTCGCGTTATGTCGTCCGAATGGGGGCTCGGACAGCATCTCCAACCGGTGAGCTGTATTTTTAATCACAGTCCCGGCATGCCTTCCCATTTTTGAACCGCTGAGAGGTTAAAGGAAAGATGCAGGTCGTATCATGGCCCTTCTGGTCCACAGAGTATTATGGCAGAGAAGGGCCATGATTACAGTTTCGTGCATAGGCGGGCTCCGGGAGTTCGCGATCGGGGCCTTTTGATTATCTTACCGAACAGATAGAATACGATCAAATTGTTACGTCTGCTTATATAGTAGTAGCACGGCTGGGATGTTGCGCCCTTCTCGAGCTAGGACATATGGATGGAAATTCTGATAGTCGTGCAAGATGAGGCATTTACCAAACTAGTGGAAGTGGAACTCGGCGTTAGGTGGCCCGGTATCTGACTTCCACTAGTTCGACCTGCCAGTGGGTCATGCCACATTTTTCGCCCGTCCCATCACCCCCGCCGGTGCCGGTGAGTCTAAGTGCTTGCCACAGTGCCCTTCCACCAAGCATTGCGCCCGCCCGACGGTTAGGGTTTGGGTTAGGGGGGGTCCGGGGGGCTACACCCAGGGTTTGGTTAGGGTTCGCGTTAGGGTACGCGGTTAGGGTGAGGGTTACAGGCTATCTTCAAAGGGAGGTCCGGGGGGGCAATCCCCCGGGTGGTTAGGGTCCGGGACATCCCATATGAGGCATTGATCGGGCGGACTCACCGATGTGGCACGCCGCGTGTGTGGCAGCGAGGGCAATCTGGTGGAAGTCGGAATATCCCGCGCGAGTTCCACTTCCACTAGTTTGGTATATATACTCTGCAAGATCTGCCAGTGGGTCCAGGGGGAAAGCAGTGTATGCGGCATAACAACACTGACGGGGGCCTCAAGCTCGGCTGCTCGATAGCAAAGGCAGTAGATTTCATATACGGCCGTACATATTTCCGACGTACTTGAAACAGGATTCTGGTCCCAGAGTGCTCGCATCGACCATGTACGTAGTAGGATGGCAGGTGAAGCGGGCAGCCACAGATCTAGACAATCCAGGCAATTATTCCCACGCCACCACTCTACTGTTTACCGAACCAATAATCCGTCGTTCACGGCGGGAACGTCCTGTCCGAGTCACGGTGGCGGGCCTCGGCCACACACAGTGGTCTAACCAACCTTGAGAGGCTGTCTGCTCGCTTTGCATCTTCTTGAAGTACAGCGCCAATCATCATGTCCGATGGCGAGGAGGGACCTACGACTCAAATATCAGACTTCGAGACGCAATTTGAGCCGCAGGAGGGCGACTCAGACGCTCTATGGGAAGTTATTGAGATCACGGGCGAGAAGAAGAAAAAGTATCGTGTCAAATGGGCGGGTACCAATCCGAAAACCGGTAAGGCGTGGCCACAGAGTTGGGTGGACAAGCACGATTGTACGGATGACTTGGTTGAGGACTGGAAGTTGAAGAAGGCGAGGAAGAAGAGAGAGGAGGAGGAGGAGGAGGAGAAGAAGAAGAAGAGGCGAAATGGGAACGCCAACGGGAAACAAGGTGAGTGCGTATCTACCTATCCTGGTGGCAAACTAGTGATGTTTGTGGCGGAAGTCAACGGGCGGTCGTCCACAATTTCAAGGGCATCAAAGCGGGGGTCAACTGTGTCGACAACTACGAAGAGGATTGCACGGTCATCTCATACCGGGTCCCTACCTCTGGAAGACCATCCCGTCTCGCGTGACGGTAAACGAGCTCGCACTGCAAGTAGAAGCCCTACAAAGAACTCTAAGAACAGGGCGCAGGATGATGATTCGGATGACTACGAAGCACCTCGACCACGGAAGAAGCGGAGGGTTCATGACGACAAAGACTCTGCAGGAGAAGAACCGCCGAGTAAAAAGAAGAGTAATATCAAAGCTGTCCCTAAGCATGAAGACGAGGAGCATTGGATGACGGACTACTCTAACGAGCCAACGAAAACCGCCCCTCGGAAAAGTAAAGCGAAGGAGAAAGCGCAGCCTGTCGTCTCCGTAGATATTCCGGTATCAACGAAGGTAGGTCCCCCGAGAGGGGCAAAGAAGCAACTCCCCCAGAAGACGAAAGTCCTACCTTCAAACAGTGTCTCTCTACCCTTCGACATCCCAGCGGTCGAGAAAGTAGGTCCACCCCGCGGTGTTAAGAAGAAGTCAGCTGAGAGAACGAAGATCGTGCCTTCGAAGCCGGTGCCCTCGACACAGCGCGCGGAACATGCTTCAAATGATCTGTCTCAAACTCAGTCAGACGATGGGCATCCTAATCCGAGCACTCCGAAGAAAAGAGCGCTGCCTGCTTCATTTACTACTATGGAAAAGGGTAAGGCCAAGGCCAAAGACATTGACCGAATCGCTCTGCGGGAAGAGGAGGAAGAAGAGAGCCAGATAATAAACCAGGCCGATCTTCCGCAGACTCCTCGCAAGTCATCACCTCCCCGCGCAGGCCCATCTCGACTCGTACCACCCGGCATCGATCTCGCCCCGATCGAAGACGACCTCGCCTATGATTTTGAGCAGCAAGACCCGTTAGATTTCCTGGACAACGAAGATGCCGCCGAGCCTCCCCATTGGAAGCCTCCAAGCAGCAAGGGGCCGCGCGAGTCCCTAGTACTAGTTCCGGAAACACAACCTACGCCGAATAAGCTCGCTGGAAGCACTTCGGCCAAGGTCATTCAACAAAGCCCTGTCAGGTCCCGCATGAAAGCGTCGCGGGTTTATGGGCATGGCTTACCTGTCTCAGCCACGACATCCCCCAGAGCGAGTAAGAAGACCCCCGGCACACGTCCGCTCAGACCTATCCCAGCGATGACGCCGTCTCATTTCAAGCCCTTCTTGTCGCAGGATGACGCAGAGGAGACAATCGACCAATTCAGCTCACCGGAGAAGGGCCGGAGCAGTGAAGCAATATCGAGCCAGCGCACGGTGGAGCTGCGCAAGTCTCTGTTTATATCACAGGAGTTGAGCGGTAATCCCACCAGGAAGAGACGGCTGAGCGATATCATCGCGAGCAGTAGCAGACGTGTGCCTGAAGCACTGCCGGAAGTGGACCAGACTGCTCTACTTGAGGAGATGGAAAACGCATATGTGGATTATTCGAGCGGTGTTGTGGCCAACGCGGATTCGCCTGATCTAGCGGACGACGGTTCCATGCTGGAGACGCATGATCTCGGAGCAAAGAAGGATGAAGGGAACGGCCCAGGAGTATCTCCTGCTCCGGAAGAAGTCCCTCCGACTCTAAGCACTAATGGCCCGTCTTCCGCGTTTAACAGTCAAGAAGTACGTCGCGCATTTCTTTCACAGCTTTTCTGATGGACCTTCATATAATCTTGGAATAAACGTTCACATATTTCCTTTGATCTGTCTATAGGTTCCTCCTGATCGTGATCTTCGAGAACAGTTAGAGAACGCTGTGGAACTGCTGAACAAGAAGTCACGGGAGATCACTCGGCTAGAGAGTGAGCTCGTTGCTGCGAAGCGCGAGGCCGAATCGCTGAAGAAAGAAGAGAGCCAAAAGATCGAGGCGGCCAAGAGACAGTTGACTGAAGAGCATGCAGATCTGCTTGAGAGATGGCGGTCAGAAGCTGATGAGAAGGACAGGGAGACCAGGCAGAAGGAAGAGGCGTGGCGGAAGCGGGAAGCTGAATGGGAGGCTATGGCAGAGAAGGAGGCGAAGTGGGCGGACGCCAAACGAGACCTGGAGAGTCAGAGGGACTTGTTCAGGGAACAGTACGGGAAGGCATCGGACTTCGCGAGTTCCATGCAAACGGAGAATAATGAGCTCCAGGCGCGCGTTCAGGTGCTGGAGTCACAGCTCGAAGCCGGCCTCAACGCGGTGCGGTCGACATATCAGGTGCGGATAGATAAGCTCCAAGCGGAACTGCACAAATACGACACGCGAGTTCGGTTCTTGGAGGAGACACAGAAGAGGATGCTGTCGAGCGAGGTCACCAAGAAGGCAGCGGAATGGGAGGAGAGGGGCGTGGAGACCGAGAAGCTGTTGGCGAAGTGCAGGGTCTTGGAGAGGGAGAACGACCAGCTGTCGTCGGACGCCGCGTTGTACAAGCGCGAGACGGAGCTCCTCCAAGAGAAAATGGCGAACATGGCAGCGGAACTGACTGCCGCGTCAGCGGAGACTCAGGAGAAGGCTGCCGAGGAGGAATGGGACGAAGATGAGGACGGCGACTGGGTCCCGGATAATACCGATGGTAGCGAGAGCGAGGGGAGCGAGGAGGAAGAGAACGACCAGGAGGACAATGGGGACGTCCAAGAGGAGCTGCAGGAGAATGAGACAAATGTCAGTGCCTCAGATGAAGACCTGGTCTATATGTGTAAGTGGGCTGTCGACGGTGTTGCGCAACGATGTAACGCGCTCGTGACGACCCAAGAGGTACGCCTATATCTATTGTGTTATTCTGTTCTTACCCGTGCTCCGTTTCTCTCAGGAATTGCGGCAGCACTTTGCATCTGCTGGACACTGGGGAACGGTATCCGGATGAACATTGTTATTATTTCTTGATTTTATTCGCTATTCGGGATCAATCACGTTACCAGTATCGGATGTATACATAGTCACAGTCTGAGTAACATAGGGTCGACGTGTTATGTCCGTTGAATGTTGGCTTTAATGGCCTTGATGCGTTCACACATTCGTAGTATATGATATTACATTGCAAGTCAGGCTGGGATACATTGTCAATAATCGCTATAGAATTGTGGATGTGAGTGTGTTAGATAGCCATAGTGATACCCATAAGCGCAGGCCAAAGAATGAAAACGATTCTGAACTTGATCTTCTCGATATCCAGCACTGCAAACCGGCTCCAGCTTGCACTGGTAGGTCTGCTCTTAGCGGGGCCAAGTCGAGATGAGCTGTCTGAGCCTTGGTCTTCTTGTTCTTGGCCAGCGTAGAAGGTCGTCACAGGGGTAGGCGTCGGCCGAGGTGGTAATTGAGAAACGAGAGTCAAGTCTGGCATCACTAGAGTTAGGAAGAAAGGTTGCATGTTGCTGGTAGGCGCTACTGGAAGATGCGGGGTAGTCAAGGTCGGTGTCGCTGAGTCGAGCTCAAGAGATCTGGTCGATATGGGCGGTCGCCCATCGGAAATAGTGAAGTCGGCGGTGTATACAGTTAAAAGCGGGTCTTTGCATATAAACCGCAAGGTACTGAAATCAAGCTTCAGGCAGATATCCAATGTTAGAATGGGGGAAGCCTTACTAGTCTGATCGATTCGTGCCTAAACTGTGAGGGATGTAAACTCTATGAGACTTGCTGAGCGGCGACACATTCTTGGCCAGTGTCATTACGTGTTCCTGATAGCCTAGCTCAGTAGCAAGAATCTTGTTCCTCGAGTACAACTTACGTCGTAGGGTCCGTTACGTGCGTACAAATCAATAATGAACTTCCCCATGTTGCTGATATGAGGCTTGAGACCGTCGTCAATCCAGGTTACAGAGACATTGTGCCCAGCACGATAGATAGTATCCGCAGTCGGCTTAGTAGCATACAGGGACCCAGATACAGTATTTGTCGCTCCCAGAGCAAGCAAAGACAAGACAACGGGGAGAATCATCATAGATCAGCGATAACTTATCCCAGAACCTGTCCGGTCGACCTAGTAATCCAGCTTAGGCTCGTAGCCGTAAGGGACGCTCAGCGTAGATGTGCAGCAGGTAAAGATGCGCGGGGAAATAGGTAAATACAGCTTACACCGCAGAATGTCCTCAATCTCAAACGAGTTATGTAAGACGGTCCGGGTCCACATCGGGGTTCAATATCACGTGACATTACATAACCTCGGTTTCTTGGATGCTGTGGCAATTGTAGCTTTCGCCCAGGGAACCCCCGACTGCCAAGCCCCCTGCATACAGGGATCCCGGGGCGTTACTCACTCCCAGGCATGATATTGATATTGAGCGGAGTTTCAAATCTATAAGAGGCAAGTTCGCGTGGCTCGCGACAGATGCTTGGGGAACTCTGGGGCAGGGATATCTCGTCTAAGTCGTTACGGAGCTTCTAGGATTAATATTATAGTAGCAGTTATACAATGTAAATTTCCTGAACTTGTGTCGGCGCGGGCGTATCAGCCATGGTATTGCGAGCGTGAGGCGGGAGTTGCCGAACCATTAGCACGGTTCAAACTCAGCTCAATATCATGAGTGACTTGTATATCGGGATTTCCTGAACAATAAAATCCAAAGATTTTGTTTGAGTACTCTAGCATGTTGTACATATAGGAGATACTAACCACAAAGCAAGCGCCATCTCATGGGGCATTGTGCACCCATAGTCCCGGTCGCAGCCACCCTCGATATTGTGCGGGGTTCTAATCGTGGGAACCGCTCACTCAGCGTCTCGCGCAGGCGGACCATAGACGACTTCAGCGTTTCAACTTGAGCGTGAACGATTACAAAATCCCCGGTAGTACTACTGTCACCAGAATGCCAATAGGTATTGTTTAGTTGTAGCTACTTGAGACCCGCGGGTGCTAGTATCATGAACCCGCCGGACACATATTTACTTAGATACCCGGTCGAAGACCGGGAAGAAAAAATGAACTACACCTCAAAAATTGAAGGATCAGCACCCTAGGATACATCTAGTGCAACATACGGGAGCAGCGAGAGGTTGTACAATGTATAACCCGCTCGCTAGGGAAGAAGCATGCTTTCAGCCACATGCAACCATATTTGGAGCGGCCACATGGCCTACCCCTTGTTATTTTTTCTTTTTCTTTTCTTTTTACTGCAGTGGTATCATTATCGAGCCGGGATCCCAAGACCCCGTTGTTGAGGACTAGATTTACAGGCCAGTATTTATTGCTTCTTTTCCCCATATTCCAGCGGATATGCTGAATCTTTAGAATAGTTTTCGCCTGCCGCATAAAATGACAAGCCGCGGATACGTGATGCAGAGCCAGCAAGTACGCATATATCTGAACTCACCACCCATTTTCGAATTCCCGCCACTGATGCTCATAATAGAGTCCGCTGAACTTGTATCTCCTGTTCCCTTAATTAGAGGGAGCAACAAGACGCCCTCTGCTGAAGAGCGAGACGCAATCTCGGCTGTCGTCTCGCACGCCAAGGCCGTATTCGCGACTGCCCAGGCGGAAGTCAGTAGACTTGAAGAACAGCTCACTATGGCCAGAATCCGACGCGACTGCGCGTCAAGGTTTTTGAAAGACCATCTTGCACTGCTATCTCCTATTCGCAAGCTTCCCGACGAACTTCTGTCAGAAGTGTTCTTCCGCTGTCTGCCTGACGACGAATACGTTCTACCGCGTGTAAAGTCGTCTCCGTTCCTTGTATGCGCGGTCTGTCACAAATGGCGAGATATAGCGCTGGCGACGCCCCGCCTCTGGAATTCTGCTGCCTTCCTCGTACGGAACGGCCGTTACGCGACGCGCATCACTTCCTTGATGAGATTATGGGTATCAAGAGCTGGTGCCCTCCCCTTGTCATTACATCTTCACCAATGCTACGACCATTTCGGACAATACATGGAGTTTGTGGTCCAGCTCATGCCTCGGTGCCGACAATTGCATCTGGATATCTGCGAATACCTACTCAAGCTGCTTACACCAAAGATTTATTCCCGGAACTGGAGACATTGGAGTTGGGTCTCGACCGCCGCTATTACCCGGGCACGCCACTCGTTGACATTGATTTACGGAGGGCTTCACTTCTTCCCTCTTTCACAATGCGCTGGCTTGAATAAAGGTATGTCGAGGAAATTAGGCGCCGTGATGTATTCAGAGTCCTGCTTCTCCGCTCTCGAATCACTGCGTTAACTCTTAGTGGAGGATTCCTGCTGTCCCAGGCTATGGAGTTACTGCGAGCCTGTCCGGCTCTGGCGACTTGCATCCTCGACGACTATCTATATTTTCCTCGCCTTGACATGGATGGTGATCCCATTATCAAACTGTTAAGTCTCCACACCTTGGTCATCAAGACGAGGTCTAGTATGGAACCACTCCGTCAGGACCTCATTGTACTGTCTGTCAACTCTCGATTGTTAGCGGTGGGGCATTGGAAGCGTCTACCATTACAGCAATGCTGCTTAGATCGAGCTGCCCATTACGAACGTTGCAGGTCCAGTTCAAGTCCACATTTTTCCACAAATATCAAGAGTTCGCACCCCTTGCTCGAGACATGCCCTCATTGAAAGGTTTTCGAATGTGGTCTGTCAATCCTCGCGGCCGCGAGTGCTGGCCCAACAATGTCTTTCGGATGTTAACATACGATGCGTCGCCTCGAAAGGTTGAGAAAGTTCTTCTTCCCGATCTGAGAGAGCTGTCACTGCTGGTTGGGTGGAATGACGCCAAACCCCCGAAGTCTTGGGTCGTCACTCCGAAAAGCCAGGCAGTATTAGAGATGCTGCAATCCAGGACTAAGCAAATCAGCCTGCCATCTGCTGAAGTAGCGATCTACAGTGCTACGCCAAGAAGGTGGTATATCACTGAGTCGGGGAACGTGGTCATCCCTAATGGTTATATCGTCGAGCCGGCTTTCGTGAGTATTGTGTCTTCGCCTACATATACTAAGTGTGGAAGATAGCTAACTGTCCACATTTTCCCGGCATAAAGATGTCCGCAGGACGGGAGGTGTGGCATGATCCAGCTTTCGATAAGTTGCTTGTATGTCTTTTATACTGTTGCTGGGGACAATATGTGCACTCCTTCCGTCGTGTAGGTATCAATTAATGATTATAACGAGAGAACGCAAGCAAAGGTGCGGTCCTTAGACTGTTGGTTCGTATCCTAGATAGTCCTTCCATGCCGCGAGCATCATCAAGCCGAAGGCTTGTCCTTCCGTTGAGAGAATGCCAGTCTGGTTCCAGTTCAGAGGATCTACTACTGGAGACAGGGTGCCTAGTTCGGTGATACCAGATATCACTGCCTTCCGGATTGTATCGGCAGCAGAAGTATAATTGGAACCGAATACGCCAGGCCATAGCTTCGCTCCTCGGTAAGCCACCGAGGCAAGTGCCGAGGAAGAGGAGCAGTCGCCAAACGTTGGTCCGCCGATCACATAGTCCGGGACCAGTTCTTGAGGCGTCTAACACACTTTCGCTCAGGTGGTCTTGATTCCTATGAGAGGAGGGAACTCACCAGGGCTGCAAACTCGCCGTCCAAGATTTCTTTCACCCATGCTACCAAATTGTTTGTTTGATTCTTCATGAATCCTTCAAAGCAGGATCTCTCGATAGTGGCTGCGACGCGTATCATGCCCAAGGCTGCCCAAGCGTTTCCTTTGGCAGCAGGGAACAGATAAACATTTCTCAAAACTGTACAAAGTGGTATTGACCGTCACTAACCTGTACCCCAGAGTCCTAGGTCAACCCATGTCTTATTGCCGTCGTCATAAATATGAGCCCATAGTTTCCCTGTCGGCCCCGGCTGCAATAAAGCATCTCGGTACAGCCGACAGTTGTCATATGCTAATTGCAGTAAGCTCTGATTCTTCGTCACAGCGCCATAATAGGCGAGGAAAGGAGGACCCATATACACCCCATCAGCCCTTCGAGACGTGAGTACAGGGCGGTGGGATCAGGTAGGAAGATGCTTTACCAGTATTGTTTAGTGTCCACTCGATGTGAGATCGCACCAGTGGAAGTGCGAGGTACGTCATACAAGATCTATCAATCAACCTCTATTAGGAGAATGGAATTCAAGACATTGACACTAAACTTACGAAGTCAAGTTCCGCTTGCGCTGCGTGCTCCCAGTAGGTGACGTTATGGGTATGTGTAAATGATCCTGTCAAGCACAATCGCAACACGCTTCATATGGGCTTCTATCAACGAGAGGATGTACCCATGAGGACTGCAGACCCAGCCGATGCGCCGTCGAGCGCCGCGCCATCCAGAGCGTCGTTGATGTTCTGACTGAGGCGACCATCGATGGTCTGACGGACAGCGGCGCTAAAAGCGAATTGCAGAGCTGCTACGGGCAGCATTCCATTGTATTCGAACGGTTTATCGGCGAAGACTGAGTACTCCGGGTTATCCACCTCGATGATAGCACCCGCAGCTGTTCCTTGCTCCCAGCTACCGTACCGGGTAGTTTAGACTCGAATGAGTTGTGGGCGAGTACAGCTTGTATACCCCGTACCTCGTCCGGATAGATGCTTGCATGGCAGACCGTATATTGTAGACAAGGTCGCTATACGAGGCCCACCGAGGGCGAATAGGATTAGCACTTACATATGTCCAGCAGGACAGAGACAACAGGACACTTGTGAGGACCACGAACATGGTTGCGGAGCAAGGGCACGGACCCTGCGCCACATCGGCGCCGCCGGCGCAGACCCTCCTTTTACGAGCTCAGCACTGAGAGGATTGGCAGAAGGGGATTCTGGAGTGTGTTCTCCCGAGTGATATAGATCCCATGACACTACATGTTACGATACCCTCGCACGCCGCGGCGCGGTCTCGGCGGAGTTTTATGACTGGAAGAAGCAATGTCGATATATATACCAGCGCAAGGACAATCCTGACCTCGTTATGGTAGGCCACAGTCTATTTATGGGTTCAGTAGTTCAACTGCGGGGGCAAGACTCACTGAGTTGTCCAAACACTATAGTAAATAGCGCAGAATGCACTGATTTTCTCCCGCGGTGCGTTTAAAGTGGCTTCAAGAGACTTAGTGACATTGAACGCGTGCTTGGAGCAGTGTCAACGTTCTCGTACGAGACAGTGAACATACCACATAAGAACCTGCACATGCATTGATGCAATCTCGATCCCATGTAGGCGACATTGGGTACCGGGAGGGACCGGCTGGGCGAATCAGCATTCTGACATACATAGTCCGATATACTCGGGTATTTTTTGGATCTCTTGGATCCCGGGCCGCCGAACCTATGCACCCGGAGCTAGATGCTGCTCAAAACGGGATTGGAAGCAGAACCTGTCCAGTATAAATGTTGCGAAAGTTTAGGCCCTGTTACCGGTTAGCGACGCTTTTGAGAGGACTAGTTCTCGCCGACAAATATTTGTGATGGACAGGAGGTCTACATAGTCTGCGCAAAATTCCGCCCTAACACTCACTTTACCCATGTACAGAGATAGTAACGCATTCGATTCATTCGGCGGAGGATGTCTTATGTGAGTCGCACTTTGCCGGACGGTTTGGATTGCACGCGTTCGAAGTAGCTTATGTATGCCGACCTGTTCGTGGCGCGTACAGCTCGTTCAAGCACTCTGCAAAGTGCACTAGACGTAGACAAGCCGTCCGAGTCCGTTCACGCAGCATGTTGAAGCACAAATCATAAATAAGTTAACACCGCGAATATACAGTACGAGGGACAAGCAAAGGAACGTAGGACAAACGAGTGTCGGCTATCGCGGCATGTGGCAGCAGGAGCCACAGCCGGCAAAGCAATTTGGAGGGTGACGAAGTACGCAGGCCCGTCCAACCTAGAGGGTAGGCTCATACCCCAGGAAGTCTTTCCACGCCGCGAGCATCATCAACCCGAACGCCTGCCCCTCCGTGGACAGGGTACCGACCTGGCCCCAGTTTAGGGGGTCGACCACGGGGGAGAGCAGGCCGAGCTCGGTGATCCCGGAGACGACCGCCTCGCGGACTTTATCGGCAGCGGTCGTGTAGTTGGAGCCGAACATGGCGGGCCAGAGCTTCGCCCCGCGGTAAGCGACCGAGGAGAGCGCGGCGGAGGCGGAGCCGTCGCCAAAGCTTGCGCCGCCGATCACGTAGTCCGGAACAAGGTTGTCGGACGTCTGCCAAGTGCGTCTGGGATGAGTATGGGGAGCGTATATGCCAGGGAGGCAGGTACCAGAGCCGCGAACTCGCCGTCCAAGATCTCTTTCACCCAATCGAGGAGGTTGTTGGTCTCGTTCTTCATAGAGTCCGCAAAATTGGACTTCTCGATAGTCGCGGCAACGCGAATCATCCCAAGGGCAGCCCACGCGTTGCCTACCGAAGTACATATAAGACATACACCCATGGATGTGGTGAATGCACCAGTGTCACTCACCGGTACCCCAGAGGCCCTTGTCAGACCACGCCTGGTTGTCGTCATCGTACAAGTGTCCCCACAGGTTCCCCGTCGGGCCGGGCAACAACAGCGCGTCGCGGTACAAGCGGCAGTTGTCGTAGGCAAGTTGGACGAGGCTCTGGTTTTTGGCCACAGCGCCGTAGTAAGCCAGGAAGGGGGGACCCATGTACACCGCATCCGCCCTTCACACGCAATGAGTACAAAGCTATACAAAGTGCGTGAGTGGGAGTCACCAGTATTGCTTAGTGTCGGCCCGGTGAGACAGTGCGCCGGTGGAGGTCCGGGGAACCTTGGTCAGGATCTTCCGACGCAGACATGTCAGGACTAAATCCCAAGTCTGTAGCGTCGACTTACATAGTTCAACTCGGCATCAGCTGACTGTTGCCAGAAACTCGCGTTCTCAGTGTGGGTGAATGACCCTATTAAAAGCTTCAATTTAAGTGTCCTCGACAGATGCCCAAGAAAGTACTAACCCATGAGAACTGCAGACCCAGCCGACGCGCCATCGAGTGCCGCACCGTCCAACGCGTCATTGATGTTCTGGCTGAGACGCCCGTCCGCAGTCTGGCGGACGGCTGCGCTTAATGCGAATTGCAGGGACGCGATGGGCACTTGTCCGTTGAACTGGAAAGGGGTGTCCGCGAAGACAGAGTACTCCGGGTTCTCCACCTCGATGATTGCACCAGCGGCGGTTCCCTGCTCCCAGCTGACTTGGGTTCAGGGTGATACGCCCTAGATGGCCACGAAGACACTTACCTGGTCCGGATAGACGCCTCCATAGCAGACTTGATTTTGGTCACCAGGTCGCTGTAAGAGTCCCCTCGTGCGTGAACGGGGCTGGCAGCCGCCCACGAGCCGTAGGTGGCCGCAACTAGCACAGTCGTAAAGAATGGAAGCATATTGGGGACCCAGGCGCGGGTGTAGGTGAACTTGTAAAAGAACGAACGAGGGTGTGGAGTTCTGGTGCTCCAAGGACATGAACACCTGGTTTTGTACTCTGAGGAAGCGCCCGGTCAGCGGATCCGACGAAAATCCCTGATTGTTGCTTAGTGTTGTCAAGTAATGTTGCCGACATCTCATGCAGCTTCGGTAAGCTTCAGCTATGTATGCGAATATGTATACGGCTCGGAGACATCGCACACGAGACCGCGTGTTCACCGCACCCGCGACATTTCGTCTGTGTGATGGTCAACGTGTAGCTAATACACAGGTGAATTGGCATTTGTACTTACATCCGTCTACATCATCTGCATGTCGGCCTCGCAGTCTGAAGCACTCAGTGGCAGTACTTAGAGAAGCCTATCACAGTGTATACAGTAACGTCTGATGCGGATCCGGATCTGAGATTCGCCCTAAGCTCGAATCGAAATTGCCTACTGTACATACAGCGGTGACCTACAAGTGACCTACAGGCTAGAATCATTGACGGCATCAATCCCAGACGGTATATCGTGACGTTCAGGCTTGCCTGGCTCGAGACAGATGCGCATTCACGGTTTCTTGCAGTTACTTATGAGGTGGAGCATAACTAAACGGCTGCGAATAATCGGATTCTCAGTCCACCCTCACCAGGGCAGACCGTATTGCCTGTCTTTCTGGTAGGAGAGCGGACAGTCGGCGTATAACTACCTTCACTGCTGCATATGCCCGAAGGATTCGCAGTTTCGCCAGACAAGCGCACGGTACCATGACTCGTCACTCAGGGTAGAGGCCCGAGGTTGCCGCCGGCGCCTTGGCGAAAGATGAGCCTCGAGCTGCAGTGTCTTGACCCACGACGACCGGTCATCGTGGCGAGGTACACGAGGGTTCACGCCGGAAAGACGTCCGACCAGGGTCGACGCGTGAGTTGTGTGCGGCCGGCGCGCTATGATGATTAAAACTGCAATGTGACACATATACATTGACAGAGGCCAGGAGATCTGGATGCTGGAGGTACCTACGAGAAGTGCTTCTCGGACAATCGTTACCGAAGCACTCCCAATTCACGAAGGCTGTGTACATAGCGTAAGCGTGAGCGGACTGCATATGATACACACCAACATTGTCATATCAGTGATATCACGTATGTAAATACCTCACGGCGCAGTGAGATCACCAAAGTGTATCCGCCCGTTTGATATTGAGGAGATTCAGGCAGTGGCGAGGCACATCCGAAGACTCACAGGAACCATGCAAGTACCGGAATTCAAAGATGAATAAACAGCACGGACCACCCCAAAAGAACAGTAATGTCGACAGAAAATCCCTGCGATCTCGTCCATATACGCTAGAAACCCTTCCATCCTTCCACGGAGTGACCCTCGAATCCAGAGCCACAAAGGCCACTTTCACCCGCCCTTAATCAGGCAAATCCCATGAGTAAACCCGCCCCGTATCCTCCCCATGGTACAGTATCTCCCTAGCGTATCCATCAGCACCCTTACATCTCACACATCCGTTACGAAACACTCACCCAACAAACTTCAAAGCAGTGACCTTCACCCTCCCCCTCGCTATCCGCCCGTCTGTACTGACCTTCAGCTCTCTCAACACCCTAAACACCCACTTTGCCCTGCCATTCGCCTGGTCCGAAGCACCCTCAGCACCCCATGTGAGCAGGACGATGCGCCCATCTGCACTCCCCGCGGCAAGCACAGGCCTAGGCGTATAATCCCTCTCGAGGAACGCCAGCGACGTCACCTTCATCGCATGCAAGGACTCAGGTGCAGGACCGAGCGAGAGCGTGGCGATCGGGCGCCCGTTGATAGTGTGCAGTGCGAGCATCGTCGCGGAGCACGTCGCAATATGCCCCTTCATGTCCCCGTCAGTCATGTTGAAATCCCAATAAGCAGGGAAGACGCTTTACCATGCTCTCGTTAATCGCAACGACCTCCACCGGACCGTCATGCCACATACTCCGCACGTACGATCCACGATTCAGATCCCACACCACCGCGCTCCCATCCCGACTCCCGCTCACGGCGATCGACCACGCCTTGCTCGCCGCGACGCACGTCACGGGCGCCGTATGGGCTCGCATCGTATGCAATAGCACCAGCGCTGTTACAGGAGACCTCGGTACCTGCCACAGCCGCACGAGATGGTCTGACGATCCCGTCACGAGGGTGTCCGAATCCGCGAAGGCCGCGCAGGTGCAGTACACACTCTCAGCTACTTGTACAACCTAAGCCATAGCCGCTATTGTCAGCATATTTTGATTGGGCGGGGACGGCCGACCGACCTTACGATCTACCACGACTCTAATCTCCCCGCTCTCGTTCGAGCCGAGCCGCGTGGGTCCCCACTCGACCTGCTCGTACGAGCGGGAGGGGACGCATAGTGTTCCGGGCGCACACGGCACGATCTTTTCCCCAATAAGGTCTATCACCAGCTCCTGTACTGGCGTGCTCGACCCAAGGTCTACCAGCAGGCAGCGCGATCTTAACGGGGTGAACTGCAAGGTGGGGGCACATACCTCGTATCGGCCGATGACTCTGATGTAGCATGTTGTAGTCCTCTGCTACACCGTGCAGCGTCCCGAGCGGGAGGGTCGACAAGCCGTGCATGTACCGTCTCGGGTGCGGCTGAGTGAACAGTTTTCGGGGCGTCTGACCGACTGCATCGCATGAATCAGTCAACGTCGACGACATACATACTGTTGGTCAGGTGGTACGTACAGTTGTGTATGATGCCGACGGTCGCCTCTCTTTCCAGATCGTCCGTGATTGAGTCCAGGTCTGAAGGGGGGTGAGCAGACGGACAGAAGATTAAGGAGAGCACAAGCACCGATGGATCCTTCATAGCTCAATGGATGGAAGACGTTCAGTGACTCCGGGTCTCGTTGTTTACAGCCCCATATTAGGTCTATCCAGGCCGGGAGGTTCTCACTGACGTAGTCACTTTCCAGCGCCTAGGGCGGCATTAACATATCACAAGTGCAAGCAAGGAGGCTGCTACGTACACGGCGGTTCATCTCGATGAACAACAATGGGTCCTGCTTTGCCCATGGTGGCAGTTTCACATCATGTATTCGCTCGCCAGTCTGTTGCTGAACGCCAAAATCGATGTTGGCGGAGTTCTCAAGGAATCTGCAGCGCACCAGATTGGTGAGCGAACATTACGGAGTCGACAAGAACTGCAGACCTACTCTGGACAGGTATAGAACTCGGGAATGAGTTCGCGAACATCGCCTCGGAGGTCCTTGGCAGCCGAATCGTAGGCTCTTCCTAAGTCGCTAAGGCATACAGAACGAAGTATCAGACCATATGACTCTTACAGACGTAGCAGTGCTTACATGAAGAGGCGATCTGGCAGATCCCAATCACCTCCCTGTCATGCCATCGATTCATCGATTAGTCAATAGTGAGAAAGCCTTCAAGCCGACGTACTTGCAAGGTCTTGAACATATGCGTGAAGGGCGACAAACGGATGAGAAAATGGCAGACGATCATGGAGGAGCTGAAGTGTGTGCCATAGTGGAAGGGCTGCTCTCCGACACTTTCGAGATTAGTATACCGCTGAATGGCAGCCTCTCTCCGTGCCCCTGTCAGAGCTCCCATGGGTTTACTGAGACTAAAGAAATAATCAGATTCTTCATCTGAGTAGCATATTCGGCAGGCAACGCACTCTCGGTAAACGGATGGGGAGGTAAGGTCCAATGATTCAGAGCTGTAGTCTTGCAGTACCCAGGCTAGATGGTTGTGAGTTCACGGAGCTGGGTTGTCCCAGGTGTTACTTACGAAAGATGGGATATTGAGTCGCATCCGCTGGTGTGCGCCCAGACACCTGGTTGATGATGCTGAGATACGTGAACTATTTTACCAGAAAAAGAAATAAGCCGCAGCAGTCATTACTAGCCCGTGAAAGGGACTTATGATTCAGACATACGTTACTGATTTCCCGAGCCTGCCATCTTGACTGCGCCGAGGCCAACTCGTCCGCACGGAGACCTCCCAGCACCCTTGCACTCATCTTCCCGAGAAGAGGCGTTTTCAGCAGACCAGGAGTCAAAGCATCACCGGCTCGGCTCGTTATCGAGGAAGACAGCCGTTGTGTCATGTCCATTCTTTGTTGCTTACTCGGGAAGACGACGAGCAGCGACCGATTGTCTCGGAAGTAAAATTCAAGTCTAAATCGAAGCGCATTAATATGTGATATCCAACGGTGAGTGATTGGTAGCACATGCCCAACACCTCTGAACAGAAAAGTGCGGTCGCTGAACCCATTAATTTGAGGATATGGCCTGAGGAAAATCAGTAACCGCGAAAGAACCGAACATTTGCAAGACGGAAGACTGACCAACGTTGAGCTCGTTGAGGTCCATTAAGCTCTAGGATACTCCCAGGAATCAGGAAAAGTTTCTTCGGCGCATCCTTGGCGTCGATGACTTCGCCATCGTCTTTCTCTACGAGACCATCCAGCATATACAGATGTGTCCTTCCCAATATAAGGAGGCCCGCTGATCAAGAGTAGACCGGCAGGAATACATCTTGTCATTCGTCATACCTTAGGTAAAAAGAATGCGCAGCACTCACGAGAAGAATCGACACCAGCTATTCGAGCAACCGTGCATACTCCCTCTATGACATCCCCAGGTTCGAGTTCATGACGAACGCGTCGATGTTTGTCTTCTACAATCTCTTCAGCGAGGTCGCCTACAGTAGAAGAGACGAGAGTCAATTGGAGCGCCCGCCGGTAAATATGACTACTGACCATCCACATCAGTGGCAGAAATTTCGTACGTCTCGGCCCAAGGAGGGACTTCAACGTGCTGCACCTGTGTCTCCGTATCAGGAGTGTCAAGCAAGCGACTCTCCGCAGAGCCGCCTAGCCGTGGTATTGACGTGTTCTCTTCCTCAGGTTCCAACTTCTTCCTGGATGGGAAGGATAATAAGAGGAAGATCCCATTAATCCCGAGGGTAGTCACCTGACACGGTAGGGCCCTTCCGTTTCGTCGAGCCTCCAGAATCTAGGTGAATCAGCCTTCGCCCACAGGCTCCGCTCACAGTCGAGTAGAAACATCCACTGATGTAACCGAGAAACCGCTCTGTGATGCTCTCGCCTACAGGGAGATGAGCAAGCAGGAGGCTCCGATAGGGAACTACATACAAGTCCAGAACAGTCTTGCGCAATCGTTTCCTCTCGGAATCGATGACGGTTTTACGCCAGTCGGAAATACGTGTCAAAGACCTGAGAAGCACCCGTTCTCCAACTTGGAGACTCAGTCTAGCGGAAAGCATACGCGTTCCAAAAGGTCTGCGCTTGCCCACTATGACATTGGGGTCTATGCCGGCGGGCTGGGCAGCACCCGAGTCGAACAGGTTCTGAGACGATTGTAACAAATCTAGGAGCTATGGCACTGATTAGAATTGCCACTCTTTGAACAATACTTTCACCTGCCTCCCGTTTTTGTGAGCTACCCACGGAATTATCGAGAGCCAAGCTTAGCCCGAAATGAGACAGCTTCTCAAGCAGTCGAACAGTCCCGTGCGGTATCTCAGTCGAAGACGAAAGCGCCTTCACAAACGAACTGAAGGCCTCGATGAACTGTTGTGTCGTCTGTTGGGATTTGAATATCTGCCGGAACGACGGACTGGTCGCCTGAAGATTGATCAGCTCTTCCACGAGAGCTTCCACGATTGGTTCCCAGGGCGTGCCCGAGTCTATGTCTGTGAGGAGTGATGCAAAACACGCAAATGAAGGCAGCTCACCAGTCCCGTTGGAGGGTCGCCGAGGACCCCCAGAAGCAGCAGAAACCCTAGTCAAACCGCGCTGCATCGAAGCCAATATAGCAGGCATAATCTGCGGGCACGCAACGACGGGAGTAGATGGAGGAGCGCTGTTACCAATCGTACCAAGGAGGACGCCGAACGCAGCCGGGTGCACCGTGTAGTCCCACCCATACGGAAGAACAGTCTTCACCATATTCCAGCCGCTGACCAACTCAAACTTCCGGATGAACGAGGTCGAGATGTTAATGCTGATTCCGATGAGCAGTAAGATCTGCTTCGCCACCGCCGGGGACGGTCTATCGCCCAGGAGCAAGAGGTAGATCCTCGTCGCGGGGAGCGCGCCCGTGAACTTGTTATACGCAGCCCGGTCAGATAGGATGTCGACCAGTATCTCCAACACCCGCTCCGCCCTCTCGCGTACGTGGCTGCTATCGATCACAGAGCTCACAGACTTGGGAGAAGCGAGTGTGACTGCACCTTGCAGATATATTAATAGGACGTGACGCGGAACGATAACATAAAGCACCTTCATGCAGATTGGCGGCGAGGAACGATATGATCGGCTTGATGGCGTCGTCGAGGGTGAAGTTCGCTTCGGCCGCGACCTTGAGTGCGCCGATGATCGAGGGGGTCATATCGTCGCGGTACCAGTTCGTCTGAAGCACAAACAGCAGTTTGCGGACGACGTTGAGCTTTGCAAAACGCTGCTTCGCGTTGAAACGCTTGTGTTTGCTGGTGCTCAGCAGTGTCACGAAATGCTCCATGTATGATCGCTGTATCTCCGGTTTGGTCCGCGACCACAGCTCAAAGTCAAGAGCGATGGCACGGTATGCCAGCGTGTTGACTATTGTCGAGTGGCTAACGTCCTATAAGAGGCTGTCCTGTTGGACACCAGAACGAGGGACTCACTCAAGGTTGCGGAAGTTCATGCCCAGGAACTCGAACAGGATTTCGAAACCGGTCACATTGATGAGCTCGCTCTTCGCGCGCAAGATATCTCCCAGCACATCATACCCGCCTGAATTTATTCAGCACCGGCATTAGTCTATCCAAGATAAGATGCTTACGAAGCCTCTCCATGTCTTCCGAATTTTGCCAACTATTCCGCAGTCCCTCCGTGAGCACACCAAGAGCCCGAGAAACCTCGTGCGGATTCTGTCGACCCAATCTGAGCGAGGGCTTCCGAGATGACAAGGGACAACACGTACACTAGCCAGCTGAATCAATTTGAGGGCGAGCGACGGCCCGCCTATCCGCCACATGGCCACATCGAGCGTGTGCGCCTCAATAGCCCGCACATCGCCCCGCCCACGGAACCCTCTGCGCAAGTTCCCAGCACGAGCCATCTCAAGCGAACCCTCCTCATCCAGCACATCCTCTGCATCCTCCAGACACACATTCGACCTATGCAGCGCAAACACCATCGCCTGCTCACCGATCGCGGCGCTACCCTTGATGGCTTTTAGCAGCGCAGACGACTCGGGCGTAGCGGTATCTTTCGACAGGCCGGATATATATATGTTCAGCGATGTCGCCGCCTCGTACGTCAGGAACTTAACGATCTCGCGGGACTGGAAGTACGCGTCGTACCGCGGGCCGAGGTGGTGCACGAGGCGCGGGAGATCGTCGCCTTCAAGTTGCATTCAGGTGAGGAGGAGCAAGGAAGGAAGGAGGAGATGGTCTTACCTAGGGGGGACGAGAGGAGGAATGTGGAGGTGATGCACCAGCGCGCTCGTGTTGACTCCACGTCGTCGCCTAGTAGATACGTGCCGACGCCAGCAGTGTAAAGCGACTTTGGGTACTGCCAGTTGAGGGTCTCCGTGAGCACGCCGTCGATATATATACCTAAGAAAACAAAAATGGAGAACATTTCGCGGGTAACGGAGAAATCGGTCCATACGGATAGTGGGGTTGGACACACGATGCGGGTAGTGCACCAGCGTGATATGTATCCACCTAGACTTGTGCACGCGCGGCTTCGCGCTCACGAACATCTCCCCGTTTCCCGTACTCCGCAGTTGCAGCTTCCCGTCCGCGCGCACACTTAACCTCACCAGCACATTCTCACCAATCCGGAAAGTCAACACCGGCTGCGCCTCCGTCTGCGCGAACCTCTCGAACCACAACCACCCCTGCACGACTTACGCGTCAGCAATCAAGAGAAACTCATCCTCCAAGACACAAGAGACACACCACTGACCATGAAAGTAAACCCCGTCACGGGGAGCCCCCTGACCTTCGGCTCCTCAAAGCACAGCGCGGCCCTCGACTCCATCGAAAAATGGTCCGGCCACTTGCTCTTCATGCCCGCGCGGAGCACCTCGAGGGTATCAAAATCCAAACTCCCGTCGTCCCTGATAGCCTTTTGGAACACCATCCGGCCGACGTCCGGCGTCGCGCCCATGTCGAGCAGGCGCTTCAGGAGCTTCTGTTTCACCGCGCGCTCCTCGTCGGGCACCGCATCTCGCCCAGCGGAGACGTAGACCAGGGACTCCAAGACGCCCATGCTGCTCAGTATTGCCTTGTTCCGGTGGCTCGTCGCCGACAGCCGCTCGAGGATCTTGTACATGCAAAGGCGCAGCGTCGCGTCGTCCGGCAGGAAGTCCCAGAGCATCCGGAGCGCAGGCGGGTAGCGGACCAGCCGGAACTCGGACTGGTAGTCGGTGATTTTGGTGGTGAGCTCTGCGTAGTCTGTCTTGCGTAGGGTGCTAAAGAGCGTGGTGAGGAGGAAGTTGTGCAGCGCGAGAGACAGCAGCAAGCCGAGCGTCCAGTCCGTCGTCCTTTTGTCCAGAATGAGCGGCTCTACCGCCTGCCGGAACGAGTCGTATCCCACCGAGCGCTGTAAACCAGAGCCGCGTCAGAGGGTCACATTCATAACTCAAGGAATAACCACGCCGAAACAAGCGCACCTCGAAATACGTCGCATTCTCGTTATGCTCGTACATCGCCTCCGACAATATCGTAAATATATACCGGCTGGCCTCCTTGACGTTCTGCACGACCTGCTCTTCCGGCTCCTTGACCGGACCGTCCTGAACGGCGAGGACGGTCGAGAGCACGCTCATGACGACGAGGAAGCCGTCCATCTCGCGGAACACGTCCTTCGTGCAGCGGTTCTCGCCCATTACGCGGTGAATCTCCGAGAGCGTCTGCGCATTCGTTCACTCAACACCGGCAAAGGGGAGGAGGGGGACAAGGGAAAGAAGGAGAGAGGGAACGCGCACAAACCTCGATCCGCGACTGCGTGTCCTCGGCTACTTTGAGCCTCTCCACGCCATTCCTCATGAGCTCAACGAGCACGTCCCTTGCAAAGTCCTCCGGCGCGAGGTTGTCCTCCTGGCCGAAGGGCGCGGGCGTCTTGGGCGTCGTCGGCTCGAGGCGCGGCGAGAGGTCGAAGCGCGCGACCAGCGGTGTCAGCAGGGTGCGCAGCATTGTCGTTCGGTCGGTCTATCAGGAGTGTTGCATAGCCAGAGTAATCGTGTTATGTCCTGCAACGATGGGTAAAGCCAGCTCAGGAAAAGCGGAACGCAATGTTGGATTCAAGTTCTTACAGCTTGCGCTACGTTCCGTAGTACTGTTAGGTGTGAAGTGGCGGTGCTGCTTTACCACTAAGCACGTGATCAGTTGGGTCGATTTCGATTGCATGCCGGGTTCTGCCAAACTCTGCACAGCGGGCAAGGACCAGGTCCAGTGTCCCACCACCGGACATTTAGGGCCTGTTCGGTTGCGCGGGTAGGGTAGGGTAGGGTAGGGCTAGCTTGGTCCTCAGTTTCCCAGCGGTCCCAGTGGCGTCTATTCGGCTAGCCTGACCATCAGCAAATTTTCCCATAACTGGTGTCTGAATATAATTCCATATAATCAATTAAAATAAATACCAGTATTACAATATGTACCAGACTTGTGGACAGCTGGGCCAGCCATTATATTCGGATGGCACATGTTGTAAGACTCCCGCAAGAAGTACAATATGCACCAGACTTACACATATTGCAAGCTCAGGCCAGCTTGCTTTGACCCATAATCACACTATCAGCTGTGTTTTGCTTGGTATTCTACATCCCAGAATGAAATACAGACTCAACACATTGGCTGATGAACACAGTACAACATATGATTGCTCAGGCTAGCTACAATACGGGGTTTGCTATGGCTACATGCTCAATGCAATACTATCCGGGAATCAACCCCCACCCTAATCAATAGAAAACAAACCATATCACTACAACAAACTACATCAGGGTATACCAACAGGTGGGATGTTAGGGACATACCTAATGCACTAGTCATCCTGTATGCATAGAACCCGGCAGCAGTACCATAATCAAACCTGCAAAACAAATCAGAATGCTCAGTCACTAAATGTGAGGGACACACCTAGCGAGCAAGACCCAGACTCCTCCGGCAATCTAAGAACCTCTATTAATATGTGCACACAGTAATGCAGAGAAATGGCTTACCTGCAACAGAGACGCGTCGAGACACAATGAGGGCCTCATCTAGGTCGCGCCATACACGCGCTGTAGGAAGGTACTCAGGGGGAGTTCGACAAGAGGCAGTGGGTTCACAAAAAGAACTTACCCCCGGAGAGGTACAGGAGGCGACGTAGGCGCCGCTGTTAGGACTTAGCCATGTGAGAGCTGTAGAGAGGACGTAGTTGTGATACAAGGGAGAGAGGGGATTGGCGATGAAGTCGAACTGCGGCGCGCTTTTAAGTCAAGTTCAAAGTCCGACATGTTGAACTTAGCACGTGAGGCGACGCGCATCAGTCAGGCGCCGGTGATTGCTTCGTTGCTAAGGGTATATATATAGAATGATAAGATAATCCTCGGGTAAGTGTATCTCAGCAGGTGCTTCGCTTATCATAAATACAAGTCTGGTATTCGGCTGGTAATGCGATTGTAGACGTGCTAAAATAACTGGAATATGCGCCAGCCACTACCAGCCACGGGACATTTGCTGATGACTGCCCAAAGATCACACGCTGTCCATCAACGGCAGAAGCATCGCCATGCTTCGCTTGATGGTCTTCCTGCTCGAACTGACACATTCGGTCATCAAACCATGCCAATCTCTGCTGCTTTGGGCGCCTCCCTCTTTCAGTGTGCCCGTTGTCAAGGCCATCCTGCCTTCTCCATTCTGCAGCCAGCCTACCCCTTTCGTTGCAAAGTACCCGCTGGTGGATCGTCCTCCTGGGTCCAGGGTTTTCATTTCGGAGATGTACTGATCGTCGGTGAGCAATGATCTCCTTCTAGCTCTCCCCAATGTTTTGGACATCCTCATGATTATCAACTCAGAGTATGCGCAATTCCTCTACCAGTGGTCCATATCATTTGGCTAGCCTCGAGTGGATCTGCCCATCCATCTGCTTCCCTGCCTGCCTGCCTGGCCACCTCACATTGTACGCCCTCTTCCTCTTTCCTCTATGGCTGAAATGCCTTGTGTCTGATCTGCTGCCAATCCATTTGCTTTTGTACGTCCTTTTGCTTGTTCCTCTTTGGCTGGAATGCCTTGCAGCTGATCTGCGGCTAGTTCGCGCATGCTGGTGCCAATGGGGCATGACGTGTCCCAGTTAAACACCACCCCTACCCCCTACCCCCTACTACCTGCTTACTCCCCCTCCTCCGCTCTGCCCCCTTTGTCCTTCTCTGCATTGTTGCCTGCATCGCCTTTCATGAGCACCCTGCGGAAACTGCATGCCAAGGTGTATTCCAGTGGCATCGCCTGGTTGGGCTTGAAGACTGAACCTGAGTCTTAGCCGGAGCTGAACAAGCTCTCTCTTGACGAGTCTCAGCGGATGAGTCTACGTATGCTATATGAGCAAGATCAGTTTTTCACCCAGCAATACAATCCAGACGATACTGTGGAACAACAGGCTGTAGCACAGTTTCTACAAGCTCTTGGGCTGGACCATGCCTCTCGAGCGCAGTTGGAGAGTCGGTGGAGTAGCCAGTGGGGGGTTTCCTGGGAGATTACTGGGGATGTACACCGTAGAAGTTTGTCACAATGGTATACCAGGATCTTGCAATATCACATATCATATTTATTGAATTACATGAAGTTCGTGTGGCTACAGCACATCTGCTCGATGTGTGACTGAAGCTGCCAAGGGGTCAAAGCCACATCCCACCAAGTGTGTTAGGAAGCGATGTCCTAACTAGTCGTCTTGAGATAACTGGGCCACATGCCAACAGTTATGTCGTCACTACCTCAGTAAGCGTACTGAAAGGTAGGTCTGGCCGGGCCAATGCCAACGGTCAAGTCAAGAGTCCAGGTAATCGCAGTATTCAACAGGAGGTTGAACTAAGGAATACATGGGTTTCCCTACAGTATATATAGTAACTGGTATAGGGGTTGATACCCAAAGAAGATAACAATGAGAAAGGACGCGTAAGCTATCCTGTGAGAACGTAACTCAGAGAAATGAGAAATACAAGGGCACCCATTGGTAGAAGGTGAGTCAAGGGAGATATCGTGTGGGAAGAAGGTAGCGTCCATGGGAAGTTCTACTCAGAGAAAGGTACTGTCCAATAGCAATGCTCGGAATGGAAATGGAATGAGATAAGCATGGGAAAATCATAACAAAGTGCAGTCCCACAGACAGCAGCCATCCACGCCGTAATCCCTATAATTTCACTGGATGCTTGGCCCACGTTGACATCACTGAGCGGGACAGTGACGGTGCAGTATCTCGGATCATGGGATACTTACATCATAATGAGGAGTGCCTGTCTGCCGTCTTGGAGCATCTGCCGTCTTGGAGCATGTCCCAGCAATACCACTACACCCACACGTATATGAAGTCGCAGTGGAACAGCTGAAATCTGGTGTGAGGTATGTCTCGGTCATTTCAAGGTGGCATAAATATTCACTGGGAATCACAGCCTTGCAGCTGTCCAGTCCAAAAACATACAGATGCTAGAGACTCAGAGCTACAGGGATATGCCACAGTACAATCCCCTGACTGCAAACCACTGCTACCACTTTCTACCCAAAGATGCAGTCCGGCTCTACCATCTCTTTAATAAGCAACAGGGTGTCAATACACATATACCACTGGAGCGCAACCTGGATGAATGGATGGACCCAACCTCGCCAAACTTTCGAAATGATATCCAGGAGTCAGTGTTCTACTACTCCAAGCATGCAGATGCTGGTGAGCAACTGAAGGTCTGTATCTGCACCGAGGACATGGAGAAAAGTGCTTGGCAGTACGTACACCAATCCACCATACTCCTGGATGGCACTTTTGGCATATGCACATCCCGATTACTCCTCTTCGTGGTAATGGGTGTGGACGCCAGGCGAAAGGGCATTCCGCTTGCACTCTTCCTCTTCTCTGCCCCAACCGGCAGTCGTGCCACGCATGCTGGATATAGCACCAGCATCCTCGCAGAGCTATTACAGCACTGGAGGGACTCTTTGTCGGGGAGAAAGGGGGTTGCCTTCTGTCCATATGTAGCCATCACCAATACCGATATCAAGGGGCACAGGGCATTGCTTCTTGTGTGGCCAGAGATATGGCTGCTTCTGTGCAAGTTTCACGTTCGTCAATGCTGGACCAATAAACGTGAGCAGCTTGTGAGGGGAAGAGACCAAGACCCATGGAAGTCACATATACGTACTCGGATGCTTTGTATTGAAGACTCGTGCATAGCCATATCTTCTACCACTTCTTGCATTGACTAGCAGCTTAGGTTGCTGAACAGTGTGGAGCATGGCGCCGCATGTGCCCTTATTGAGGAGGAGCGTAGCAATTGCAGAGCCCTAGAGAAGCTTGGGGGTGCAGGAGCTGCACCGGCAGCACAGGCGGGTCTAAAGTACCTGGACTACCTAAAGACAATGTGGATGCCTGAACCACTGTGGCTAGGCTGGTCACGGCAGGCCAGGATCAGGGCTTCTGCCATTCTTTCAGTTCCAGTGGACGACATTCTCACTACGACAAATCACCTGGAGTCATTCAATCATGTTTTGAAAAACAAATGCCTACCGCAATGGCAGCACTCTGGAGCACGTCTTCGTTTTGACTTCCTCATCCACATTCTAATCACAGAGTTCATTCCCGAATTCTTCGCCAGCCGGCGTGAAAGGGAGTGGCTGCAGAGATGGATTGACATGAGATTCCAGCAGTTCACAGGGGGCGAGCATCTCTGTAGCTCTCTCGATGATCAGAGGCAGGCAAAAGCTGCAAAGGCATGTTGCTGGTGGGAGGCCGATACTTTGCATGATCAGGCTGCCAGAGTTATCCTCCATGCAGGACTACTCACCTCCATCACCCGCGGAAGTAGCGGGCATCAGTTTGAGGCATTGTGCTCATCAACCGCTGCCAATTTTGATGACCCTACTCACGTCCGCTACCGGCTTACTATCTGCCAAAATGGCGGAGCAAGATGTAGCTGCCCTGACTTCCTGCACCGAGGGGGGGCTTGTAAACATCTGAGAGCTATGCAAATGATAATTGACGGGTGGGTGGCAGCTGGGAACGTACCACACTTCAACTATCCATCCTCACTTCCCGAGGCACGCCAAATCAACACCATCCCAGTGATTCCTCCCATTGAGCCACGCCCACAGGCTGCTGCGATCATCAGCAGCATGCTCATGCTACAAGATATGGCGGCGGTCAGAGCTCCAGGGGACCAAAGCTACGCCTCAGCCGTTGTGTTCAGACGAAGAGCCAGAAATCTGCATGCCAGAATGAGTTGATGAGGATCTTGGAGGCGCACAAGTCGATGCTGCCATGGGGAGTGGAGCAGCTGGGAGAGCAGTAAGTGGCAGCTGGTTGCTTGTATGTACGACGAAGCTGATGGAGATGACCAGATGGGCCTTCTCGGTGCAGGTCCCTCATTGGTTGCAATACAAGTCCAGCAGCGTGCAGAGCAAATCATACAGAGCGTCCTTCCGCAGCTGCGTGGGCTGGCCCTGATCATGCAAGAGTCAAAACTATCAGAGTCATCCCAGATAACTGAGATACGTGAAGTGGTGTCACGACTGCATTTATCCCTGTCAGGGCAAATAGAGGCTGGCTCCAGCCTCCCTGCACCGCCAGAGCCAAGTGCCACCCATTACAGCAAGTGCCACCGAGGACTGGGATTACTGTCACCCTCCCCAGAACTCAAGCAGAAGCGGCACAAGTCATATGCCACATTATAGATTCAGCTCTTATTACATCCTACTGTATTCCATTAGATGCCAATATAGCCTATCCTATTAGCCTAGCCTCTGAGATGTCATTGCCCATGTTGGTGGAAGTCCCTGAGCTTGGAGAGCAGTTTCAGGCCTTCAGCCCAGTGCGCCGCATTAGCATCTGCCACCTTAGCTTTGCCATGCTCTGCCAGAAAGCTTTTGGAGGACCTAAACCCATAATCAAACCAGAGACACAGTGGGCCGGGCATCCATTGTACAATGGAGAAGCGGGTTTCATGTGCTTGAACTGGAATGTTGGAGTGTTGAACTAATGCGGAGGGAATGTAGATGGTTGATCCATGGGGAAAATCGATGATCAGCCCCCAGTCCCAGAGGATCAAGTGGCCACTGCGCTGGGGGCAAAAGCGACCCAGGGCTGTTATGGAACACCAGCCAAAAGGAATGTTGAAGTGGTCCGTGTGTATAAATGCCCATACCCGCGGCCTGAGGTTGAAGCAGCAGCATGCAAAGGGAGAGCATTCCCAGAAGTGAGCAAGCCTTGGATAAAAGCTGCATATCCCGTCTAGCACAGCCTGGTAGTACTGGAAAAGGCCCGGAGCCAGCAAGTCCAGGGAGCCCTCATAGTAGAATACAGGTCAGGTGCATGGACATAGAGGATCAGATCTGCTCACGGCCAGTAAAATTCAGGATTTGCTGAATGTATGGATCCGAGAAAAGGGAATGAAGGGCCGCCAAATTGACGACGGATTGTACTGCAATATTTCCGGGCTCCTATAGGCACGTCAGGATGAAGAAGATGCAGAAAGCAGAGCAGCTGCATCTTGTGGCCGCCCCCATATGATATGTCAAAGCTTCCTGAAGGAAAATCCCTGCGCCGATGATTACTGCGAGAGGCGTGGAAGTGAAAAGAGCCCTGGGTGACGGCCATTGCATCAGTGGCCCCCTCAGTAATGCACTTCCACTCCTCCCAGTGATAAGCCTCAGGATCGTCTGACTCCCGAAAATGCGGACTCAGCACATCGTACAAGCCCTCCGGAGCTTATTCGACACAGCGCTCACATGCCTCTAGGCTTCTATGGGCTCTAAAGAATTGCTCTATTTAGCTCCGGACTTCCTCGCATCCCCAAGACATACACGGACCCATTCCACGATTTATCTCCGCAAACGCAAGCTCCGGGGTGACTTAATTTATGCGACTTCTAGGTGAATTTGCTCCGGGGCCCGCGGACACTTCCATCGAGGGGCGTCATCCTCATGCCCACCCTCCAGCACACTCCCCCTCTCGTTTCCATCAAACTACCGAAGGTGCAGATGCAGACGAGTCACCATGAGGCCAGCATCACTCAGCAAGCGGCCGGAGGTAATTACCACATGACCGGCGCGTCGCACGGAGTGATGGGACCGCTTAGGGCAGGTGGAGGAGCGTTGAGGCGACCTCTAGGGACTGGGACGAGCAAGTGGGAGTGCAAGAGAGTCATATGGTGTATGGTATAACGGCGGCAAGTGCTGAGCAATCCTGTGGGTAGCGGCGTTTATTTGTTATTTATCTCCGTACGGTCGCAAAGCCATTCCTGTAGTATAAATTGTACAAAGTAGCGTACAGAAAAACAAGTTTCGACTTCACCATCTCAGAGAATTAGCGTTACGATCTCAGCGACCCGAGAAGTTCGAAAGCGTCGAACTTAGCGAATTATAACCGACCCTAGCTTTGCCAATAGGCCTGACTCATCGAGTGAATTATCTCCGCCATCGATTTAATTAGCTCCGGTGAGTCCTACATAGTGAAATAAAATTAACCAAGTCTCTCCAGCAAATTCTACCACCGCGTGCACGATCCTACAGCAGGTGTCGTTGCTTGCGACTTTGATTGCGACTTTTCGGAGATAAATACTCTGGAGCATCAACTAGCGTTTATTTCAGGTGTCAAATTGTTTGTTTTATTTTTCTAGGTCTTCCTACAGACTACCCTACGGCGTTTTACTCCTCCTTTCCCCCTCGAACTATTAAATACCCCTCAGTTGTCTCGGACCGCCTTCACTGATATCACAGGGTTTAGGTTTATTTCTTTTGGTCCTTGGTGATTGTTGTGTGTCAGTGCATATCACCGGTTCTTTGGCGTTCCAACAAGAGCCCCAACAACCAAAGAATCATTGGACGAGCCGAGTGCAATAGGCCTGATTGTGCTTCAAATTTATTAGCACAATCGCAACAAGGAGATGCACTTTGGACTCATGAGCCATCCCATGGAATCAGGCGAAACCCAGATAATTCTGGGCTCTCAAGGGTCAGCGGGCGCCTCTCAGATTCCTTCACCAGGTGGCATTGGGCCTGATATCCTGACGTGCTGCCATGTAGCCCATCCAGGCTCACCTCCACCCACACCTGCTCCCCCACAGCACGCCTCCTCTCCCGGGCCACCCTCTTCTGGGACGTTCCGGACTCCCTCTGTTCTGCTTGCCGCTGCTCCCTCCTCTTGTTCCGGTAGTTATCCCTCTTGCGCTTCCGATTCTTCATGCAGCGGCCCGTGGGGGCTGGAGCGGCCGGCGCCAGCACAGGATCGGCTGGAGGAAGAGGGCAGTGGCAGGGCGGCTCCAAATGCTCAGCGCGATAGGGAGAAAGCTCTGTAAGCTCGCAGTTATCCTCGTGTGGGCTTACCAATTCATTGGCGAGGTCCTCCTCATAAGCCCAGGCATCGGCACTTTCGGCTGCTGCCTTGACATCAAACGGCACCTCCACCACCACCAGCTCTGCCTGCGAGTACAGGGAATACTCTCGACCAGAGCAGGTGCATCGAAAGGCGCGCAGAACAAAATCTGGTCAGGGGAGCTCCCAGCATGCGGGGCATACAAAAGAGCCAGAGGGGCACCACATTGCCCCAGTGTGAGGTCCTGAAGCCTATGGCTGTGATGCCAGAAGCTCTGCAGGTGCAGCGCGACAGCCTTCGGCCCAGCATCCCGCACCACTTCCGTCAGACCCCCAAGCCCGTGGTTCCGACAGCTATGGCCAAGGTGCCTGCCATAGACTTGGAGCGCCAAAATGGACGACTTACCAAGCATAGCAGGGATGCCTGGCGCACGGGTGATATGCAAGCAGGCAAAGTGCAAGCCCAGCTAAATTGATTGTTGTCTACGGACATAGGAACTCAGCACTGTATAGAACCAGAAGCATGAGGTTGCATACTTTGAACCAGCAGGTACCTCGTCGCCAGCCTGGACCCGCTGCAACCTTGCCTTCTCCTCAGTGGGGATGCACCGCATGTGCATCTTGATATCCTTTTCGATGCATGTATCGTGGTACGGCTTGTAATGACTCAGTCCTTTTTGTGCGATGTGATTCTGACACGTTGTCAGGTTCCCGTCGAATACCTGCTTTGTCTCCTTGGAGTTTCTAGATACAGAAAGGCTATTAGCAGATACCAGGTAGGTCGAGTAAGATGGAGCTTACGTGCGGACCCTGCAGCGATACCGAGTCTTTGTCTTAGGTTCACCCTTCTCGTCAAATCCATCATCCTCTTCTAACACCTCGAATATTGTGAACACATCGGCGCCGGGGTCAGCATTCCTCCACTTTCTGGTCCTAAGACTGATGCTCTCACTGGCAGCGTCAGCCTGAGGCACATCAGAAGATGCCCTGGATGGTGTAGAGGTAGACGTTGCTTGCGAAAGCTGACTGTCGCTGCGCGTAATGGAAATACCAAGGCTAGGAACCTCAGATGTTTTGGCATGTGGGTCCCCTTCATTTGGCTACGGCTTGATGCGGCTGACTGCAGGCGCTTTTCCTGTCGTCTTGACCTTTCCCTTTGGCGCTGTTGATGCTTTCGGCTTTGTCATACTTCCAGCAGCCAAGGTACCAGTCATTTCCAGTGTGGCCTGTCGTTTGATAGGTCTTTCAGTGCGCAGAGAGCAATGAGGGTCCATGACAAAGTTGAAGGACCGCTTTGCGGCTGGATCCAGTCTCTCACCAGATGGTGCAGCTGGGGCTGCTGCCTGTACGTGGCCACCGACGAAGCCTGAGGGATCGGGACTCATCAGAGTGCCAGTCAAGGTTGCACAAGGCGGAAAAGGAACTGAAAAGTCAAATGGCGGAAGCTCGTCTGTCGGTGAGTTAACCCATGATATCTCACTGGCGTCCTTGAAGCTGCCATCAGGGTTGAGAGTGGGTGATTCATCAGGGTGATCCAGGGCCATGCTGAATGACGGTTGCCAGTTCCTGGGAGGCATTGGTATAGCCGTGCTCAAGTCTGTATATCATTCAAGACTCAATTTTCGATGTTTCAACCTCCGACCTGTTGCGGATTTCGTAGCAGCTGTATACGCCAGCTTTGCATTACAAGATATGTGCTATTGTACTGCTAAACTAGCTGCTACTGACTTGAATACTCGCGTGCCTTTGCTAGGCATGCATTAGTCTGTCGGTGACTCCAGCGCCGGCATCTCATCGTCAGCCTCATCCGAAGAGGCTGCTACATATGCACTGGTGTCTACGGTAAGGCTGACTGCCACAATTTGCTAAGCTTGTCACATCAGTACCACTGTGGGTATACCAAGTGTGTGTGGCACTTACTGGGTACTTTGTTTTGATTGCAGCCACGGCCCTGACAATCTCCTTCCGGCTACCTTCTGTCCACCAGAAGCACAGCGGAAGGAGGTACAAGGAGAAGTCAGGATATTTGCCATGGTCAAAGTCCGTAGCAAGCATAAAGTTCGCGATATACTTGAGCTCGGTGTGCAGCTGCGAGCTTGTATGATTTTGCTGCCACTCGCGAACTATTTCCACCACGAAGGGGGGTATCTTGGGATGGTGCCAGCGAGTCGAAGGCTGTATATGGAACATAAGATCAGATGGTTATACATTGCTGCTACAAATAACTATACCATGGTAGATGTCGGGCGAGGAGGGCCAGCCATGAAGAATGGTGAAATAAATCTATCCACATTTTTATGTTATGCTATCTAGTATGGTTGAGACTCCGTCACTCCAACTGCCATATAACCATAACCAGCTTGTGTTTTTAGGAAGAAGGGTCGGGTCGACCCTGGGTCAGTCCAGGGTTGGACCTCTCAGACGTTGCTCGACCTTCGACCTGGCCCACCACTGAACCTGAGGGCCGGGCCAACAAAGGTCCGGGTCAGGAGGGTCGGGTCAAAGGTCGACCTCGGTTCAGAGGTTCGTGACCCGAACTTCGGCAGCTTTAGCACTCATTGCAAGGCTTGCCTGTCCGAGATCTGTGCGAAAGTCATCTGAAAATGGCCCGGGGCACATTTCAGTGTCCCCTCAAAGGAGAATGTACCTGGGGTGCTCAGGACAGGATGTCACACTACTGGGGCACACTCTGGGATGTAGTGGGACTTTTTTACAGGCTGGATTCCATACCAGCTGGTGCATGGTGGGGTGAACAGTGTGTTTTTAAGGTGGAGTAATACTATGTGAGAAAATAATGGGTTGTTGATGAAGAGTTATGGAGGCAGCAGCACGCACAGTGCGCCCTACACAACTCACCTGTATTGGTTGGATGCTGTAGCTACTGGTAAAGCTCGTATAAACGACCCCTTGTCATTAGGCAGCAGAGCTGCAGGGTTTATATACACTGTGGCCCATAGGCTGACTAAGCTACGCGGAACATCTATAATCCTACTGCGCTCCACCTATGATGTCACTGACCCACATGAGCTCCGTGCCTTGTACAATAATGGAATATACCAGAATATTCCAGAGGGTTCCGGTACGTTCTGGTACGCTGTAGAACCTGGCAGCTAAGTCAGCGCCTGGTTCAACACTCCCCCTCGCTAAATGCCGCGGATAATCGCGCATGCAAGCGTTGGGCTGACTTAGATTACTTGTAGAACCTAAGTCCAAGTTGCGCTCTGAAGCGCAGGAACTTGACATGTCCTAAGTTCTTAGTGAACATGTCTGCAGGGTTATTCTCGCCATCGATGTAGAATACTTCAACTTTCTTCTGCTCGATGACTTCCCTGATATAGTGATAGCGAATGTCAATATGTTTAGACCTTCGCTCGGTGACTGGATTAGATGCAAGGAATATAGATCCTTGGTTGTCACCG
>NW_006920424.1:8136-13881 GCF_000344685.1 Gloeophyllum trabeum ATCC 11539 | reverse complement strand
AGCAGCACGCACAGTGCGCCCACACAACTCACCTGTATTGGTTGGATGCTGTAGCTACTGGTAAAGCTCGTATAAACGACCCCTTGTCATTAGGCAGCAGAGCTGCAGGGTTTATATACACTGTGGCCCATAGGCTGACTAAGCTACGCGGAACATCTATAATCCTACTGCGCTCCACCTATGATGTCACTGACCCACATGAGCTCCGTGCCTTGTACAATAATGGAATATACCAGAATATTCCAGAGGGTTCCGGTACGTTCTGGTACGCTGTAGAACCTGGCAGCTAAGTCAGCGCCTGGTTCAACACTCCCCCTCGCTAAATGCCGCGGATAATCGCGCATGCAAGCGTTGGGCTGACTTAGATTACTTGTAGAACCTAAGTCCAAGTTGCGCTCTGAAGCGCAGGAACTTGACATGTCCTAAGTTCTTAGTGAACATGTCTGCAGGGTTATTCTCGCCATCGATGTAGAATACTTCAACTTTCTTCTGCTCGATGACTTCCCTGATATAGTGATAGCGAATGTCAATATGTTTAGACCTTCGCTCGGTGACTGGATTAGATGCAAGGAATATAGATCCTTGGTTGTCACCGCAAATAGGAATGGGGCCGAGTTGGTAGCCTAACTCATCAAAGAGTTGCCTAACCCATACACATTGGCGGCTACAATCACTGAGCGCCATGTACTCGGCTTCAGTGGAGGATAGCGCAACAGTTTTCTGCGCTCTCGACTGCCAACTGAATATGCCATTGGCTAATTTAAGGAAGTAGCCGGTTTGGGACTTCCTGGTACTGGGGTCTGATGCCCAGTCCGAATCAGTGCACGCAGTAATACCAAGTCCACTAGCGCCATCAAAAGCTAGTGTGTAATTTCGAGTCCCGATTAGATAGCGGCAGATATACAGCGCTTTATCTAAATGGGCTTGTGATGGATTAGCAGAAAATTGCGCTAACTTGGTAACTGCATAGCTGATGTCTGGTCGAGTTCCGAGCATAATATAGAGCAAGGAACTGATCACAGTTTGGAACCGGCTACGAAGAGTAGGATTGACCGGGCCATTGTGAGGCTCAGGTCGATAGCCTGCAGGGAGAGGAGTTGGCGCAGATTTTGCATTCTGCATGCCACAATGCTGCAGCACTTTATCAAGGTAGGCGATCTGATCGAGATGAATCTCTCGGCCTTGCCTTGTAATGCGCATGCATAGGAATTCCTTGACATCGCCAAGGTCCCTGCATTCCCACTTCTTCATGAATCGTGACTTAATATCTGTCACGAGAGACTTGTCTTTGCCAAAGAACAAGGCATCGTCAACATAGACGACAATAATAACCATGCGGCCATCCTTCTTAAATAAGAAGATGCCAGCATCGGTAGTTAGACGTTTGCAGCCTAATTTCTCCAAAGACTCAGCAAGTGTGCGCCACCAGGCAAGCCCCGCTTGCTTAAGTCCATAGAGTGCACGGCGCAGTCTACAAACCTTGTGCTCCTGGCCTTTTACGGCGAAGCCTTCAGGTTGTTCCATATAAATTTCCTCATCCAGTTTGCCATAAAGATAGGCATTGCGCACATCGAGTCCAGATATGTGCCAGTCCTCAAGCGCTGCTAGCGCAAGCATAAGGCGCACTGTCTCAAAGCGCACAACTGGTGAGAATATTTGGTCGAAGTCTATACCTTCAACCTGCGAGAAGCCTTTAGCGACTAATCTCGCTTTACGACGTCCATCTGATTTGACGTCAAATACCCAGCGACATTTGATGACTTTACGCCCTTTAGGGCGGTCAACCAAGTCGAAGACTCTGCACCGACGAAGTGCATCCAATTCTTCGTGGCAAGCAGCTCTCCATTCCTTCTGCTTTTCTGGTGGTAAGCGAAGGATATCGCGGTACGTCCATTCTCTGACATTGGACGTGTCTGGATCATCTGCCTCGGGCGAAATAGCCTTCAGAAGCAGGTAATTAATCAATGGTACTCCCCCTTCCCGGCATAGCTGTGCCAGAAGTAACTCATCAGCGTCATGTTCAGACCGCTGGTCAGAGGCTTCAGGAGCGACTGGCTCATGCGAAGCACCCGGGGATTGAGCAGGAGGGTCGCGAGGTGGAGGGGCAGAGCTAGGTCCGGGAACCTGTTGCTTCTGCTTGGACTGGCGAGCTGTGCGAGACGTCTTAGATTTTTCGCCAACTAAATCCTTCCACTTCTTGTCTGACTCAATCTCGCGATAGGTTTCTACGGGATTCCGCGATTCACCGTAGATATCACCCGGGCGAGTTACTGGTTTCCTTTCTCTCACCGGTCTCCGCGGCTCATCTTGTGGCGTGGGATCCCCCGGAGGTGGAGAAGGCGGGTTCTCAGGCTCTCGCGCCTCAGGCTGCACAGGTTCGTCGTCACGATCCTGGCCTGGCCCCTTTTGGGATTTAGGAGGAGGACGTGAGTCTGGCTCATCGTCATCGGTGATCCAGTCATCATCAGAATTGTCTGGTTGACTGTCAGCTGGTTTAGGCGCACTTTGCAGCCTAGTGCTTGCCCGTCGCTTTGTATTAGGGCATTTAGGGAACATAGCTTCGTCAAACAGCGCAGTAGGCTGAGTGACTATACTATTATTGGCACGCATGAACTTGAAGCCATGGCCGCCATCAGCGACACCAATATAAGTCATCAGCTCAGCTTTAGGCGATAACTTATTGGGTCTGGTTTCCTTAGGCAGGTAGACATACGCTCCGTATCCAAAGACACGTAAGTGCTTGATGTCGGGAGCTTCTTTGTTCAGGACCTCATAAGGAGTCAGCCATTGATGGCGCTTCAAAGGGGTCCGGTTGTAGACGTGAACAGCATGGTCTACTGCAAATTCCCACCAAGATGGAGGTGAGCAGGACTCTAGCCGCATTGACTGCGCTTTGTCCATTATAGTCCGAATAAAGCGCTCAGCGCGACCATTCTGTTGGTGCGCATAAGGTGCGCTCTGTCGGATTTTTATGCCCTCATCTCTGAGCATCTCGATAAATGCATCAGATTTATACTCTCCCCCTGCATCGGACATCCACTCCTTAATTTTCCTGCCATATTGATTTTGTACGTAGGCTAGGAATTGACGAGTCTTAGCAATTGCAGCACCCTTGGAGCGCATATGCATGACCCATCCATAGGAGGTGTAATCGTCAAAGAAGACGATTGTGTACCGATACTTGTGGTAGGAGTCTACGGGGAATGACTTAAGATCTGAATGAATTAACTCAAACGGTTCTTTTGCCCGTAGAGTGGATGGCGGGAAAGTCTTAGAAGGCATCTTCCCTTCCGCACATCCAGGGCATACTGGGTCTTCCGATGGAAACTCCAGGTTGGTGGGGAAACCTTTAGTGTGTTCCCTAGCTTGCCGCAGGACTTCCTTAGAGGGGTGTCCCAGGCGACGGTGCATAATCCCATAATCGACCGCATAGATCGTTGGGAATATAGAGTACGCATCCGGTGCAGGAATTGTACTGACACTGTAGATAGTGTCGCCGGGCTGCCGCGGTAAAAACCTGAATAAAGGTTCGCGCAATCCCTTTTCATATAGACTTATGTGTCGGTCATTACCAGACACTTTTAGCTTATCCTGGAGTAAGACTCCAAGTGACATGAGGCGAATATTCAGGTCAGGTATATAGTAAACTGGAAATAACCGAGTGGTTATGTTCCCAACGTCCTTGATATAATAATTCAGGACAGTCGTACCAAACCCGAGTATTCGAGCAAACCCATTCGCGGTAGACGCGGTCGCAGGTTGCTTAAATTCCTCAAAGTCGATAAAATCACTCATGTCATAAGTGAAATGTCGAGAGGCCCCCGAGTCGAGGATCCAGGTATTACCCTGTTGTGCCTTATCTTTCCCCTTACATTTTGCACACGCAGCATAAGTTTGCGCATGAGTGCAATATATTAAAGCCAGCGTTACAGGACTCAAGTTAAGATCTACACTACGCTGCCCTAACTGTGATGGTGCGTCAGTGGAGTCCTGTAAAGGGGAAGATAGCACGTACGAGTAGTGCTCGTTGATAAAGGCATTCTGGTCGAAGCCAGCAGCCTCTGCGATAGTGCGGTCCAGGTCTTCCTCGTCGCCGAGACTGACAGTCTCCCCCTGGTCCTTGTCACTACCCCAGTTGATAGACTGATTGTCATCGTGGTCGCTGTCCGCAGCGTCATCCGCGCGAGCGACTCCTTCAAAGCGAGCGCGCTTGGACGCGCGGCTGGAGGCGACAGAGTCGGCATCCTCCATGTCGACATCCGGGTCCGGGTCGACTTGCCCGACAAGAGCGTCCAAGACCTTGATGTCCTCTTTGGTGGGACTTATGTCAAGGTCCCACGCGAGCTTGAAGGCTTTCTTGATCCTCTTGTTGTTGTAGTGACTGGTATCCGCCGAAGGAGGCGGGTGGAATGGACCTTGCTCTTTGACCGTCCGAGTCTTGCTGCCGGTAGGCGCGATGTCGAGGACGTGAGCGATAGTCGGAGGAGGAAGGGAGACGGTCGAGGCGATCAAGACGTTGTGGGCATGGTGGTGATCGTGGTTTTGCCCTTGACGCTTCTTGCCTGCGCGCTTGCCGCGATAAGGGCGCCTCTTCCCATCTCGCGCATTGCTGCTGCTGCCCTGAGGGCGCTGCTGCTGCTGCGAAGAAAAGGAGGGATCGCCCGGCTTACGCTTCACCGCCGAGATCTTGTGCGCACCTAGCTGTGTTGTCTTCTTGTTCTGGGATTGCTCCCAGGCAGTGACGACAGCCTCCCGGACTTTGTCAATGTCCATAGTCGATGTCGATCCCTGGACTAAGACTTGAACGAGGGAGTCATACCGAGGAGGGAGCGCATTGAGACAGATCAATCCCTGGAGACAGTTAGGGAGGGTCTGGCTCTCAGAAGCCAAAGCGTTAAAATGCTTGGTGATCTTGGCAAAGGCGGGAGCGGGATGTTGGTCGGCTGGGATCCTGGTAGTTAACGCCCCACGCAGTTCGTTATAGATGGAGGCAAGAGATGAGATACCATACGTGAAATTGAGCTCCTTCCAGGTTTCTATAGCCGTTGTCTTGTCTTGAATAAGGGTGGCAACGGCAGGGGAGCATCGAAGACGAATTGTACCAATGGTCTTGGTATCATTCAGTCTCCAGGCGTCTCGTGCAGAGGTATCTTCACTGGTGCTGCCGTCCTTGTAGGTGGTTACGACAGGGTCAGGCATAATAATTGTACCGTCACAGTGTCCCCAAAGGCCTTGGGACATGAGGTACGCCTTCATCTGCTGGGACCAGAGCGACCAGTTCGAGCCGTCGAGGACGGGGACAACGGCGATCAGATTGTTCGACATTGTTTGAGGAGCGATTGAGAGATCTGAAATCTGTATTGAGATCTCATCAGTATCAGCGAAGCTATGCAGCCCGATAAGGGCGCACTGCTCCATGCTGTTGGCTCCATTAGGGAGTTACCCCAGGATCGATCATCAAGCCTGATGGCTGCTGATAACAGCGCCTACGGCGATGATCACGCATCAAGCCACACTGCAGCCTGTGAGGGCGCATAGGGCGATGCACAGGTGAGCGAGGCGCAACGCGCTGCAGCGAGTTACCGCGCAGACGCAAGCTGCCTATTTGGGCTCATAACCTGATGAAGAGTTATGGAGGCAGCAGCACGCACAGTGCGCCCTACACAACTCACCTGTATTGGTTGGATGCTGTAGCTACTGGTAAAGCTCGTATAAACGACCCCTTGTCATTAGGCAGCAGAGCTG
>NW_006920424.1:0-7539 GCF_000344685.1 Gloeophyllum trabeum ATCC 11539 | reverse complement strand
ACATTGTTGAGGAGCGATTGAGAGATCTGAAATCTGTATTGAGATCTCATCAGTATCAGCGAAGCTATGCAGCCCGATAAGGGCGCACTGCTCCATGCTGTTGGCTCCATTAGGGAGTTACCCCAGGATCGATCATCAAGCCTGATGGCTGCTGATAACAGCGCCTACGGCGATGATCACGCATCAAGCCACACTGCAGCCTGTGAGGGCGCATAGGGCGATGCACAGGTGAGCGAGGCGCAACGCGCTGCAGCGAGTTACCGCGCAGACGCAAGCTGCCTATTTGGGCTCATAACCTGATGAAGAGTTATGGAGGCAGCAGCACGCACAGTGCGCCCTACACAACTCACCTGTATTGGTTGGATGCTGTAGCTACTGGTAAAGCTCGTATAAACGACCCCTTGTCATTAGGCAGCAGAGCTGCAGGGTTTATATACACTGTGGCCCATAGGCTGACTAAGCTACGCGGAACATCTATAATCCTACTGCGCTCCACCTATGATGTCACTGACCCACATGAGCTCCGTGCCTTGTACAATAATGGAATATACCAGAATATTCCAGAGGGTTGTAGAACCTGGCAGCTAAGTCAGCGCCTGGTTCAACAGTTGTGTGGCCGGGAATGTGGTCCACGTAATGGGGTATGATTATTTACTCTAGGGAGAGCTATTCACAACTACTTGAACCACTTTCCACTCCCCTGTGGGGTCCGCAGGAGGGGTACCACCCAAAAGCGGTATCTAATGATGCACTGCTTGGAATCTCTCGGTGTCTTATGTAAACCTGTAGATATATATGGGGTGAGTATGATCCCATGAAATCAGGATGTAGCATATAGTATAAGCGTGGGAACGCCGAAAATACTATTTCGGAGCCGGCGAAGAAAAAATTATTTTTATAACAATGGATAGCCAGTAGGCTCTATGGATCACTGCCACATATCTGCCCTCCACACTGGGTCAGGTAATATATGAGCTAGAACAAAGAATAATAAGGATAAATTGACCACAGAGCAAGAAAGAGCATAAAAATTGGGTTCCAGAAGTGTACCACACCACATATTGCCATATTGGGAAGTCCGTTATGTAATATAGTGATGGGATTAGCAGCAGCTGTGGTTTTTTCAGTATTTTTCTGCATTTTCTTTTGATTTTCTATGAGCTGCCAAGCTGCATGCTGCCATGGTCTACATATACTCATCAGCTATTTATAGCACTAATATGGGGATTCCGGGTCCCACCAATATATTCTGATTTTCTCCGATTTTTGCGCATTTTGTGGAGCCACCCAGGTGCCTGGATGATCAACCAGCCTATTATTAGCCCCTCCAGGCTATTCCCGTGGCACCAGATCTAGCCCAGATCCCCGCCTGCCTGCCGGGATGCCGGGTCAGGCCATTCAAGCTCAGCCCGGCTCATGGCAGGCAGCCTGCCACCTGAAATCCCATTACAATAGGCCTAGACAAATGTCCCGAAACATTGTAAAGGAGCACAGGAGTGTTGTTCAGGTTTAATGTAATATTACTACAGCATCAGGTGTCCCTGTCTCAAATGTTCCCCCCTATGCGAATCATTTTATTTCCCCACCCCCCTTCTCTCGGTGCAGAGTGTTGCGCTGCTGGGCAGCCAGCTTTAGCACACCCTGGGACCCTTCCGTCAGGGCTTCCCCTTTCACCATCACCTCTTAGTACTTGCGGCTCATTATTGTCACCTATGCACTCCCATTCTGTATTGCGTACAGTACCACACTCGTTTAATCACAGTCACTCATTGCTGGTCCAACTGTCTGAGGGAGAGGAAGAAACTCCCATTAAAAGTACAATAACTATGGTACGACGAGTCGGACATAGCCTCAATGCAACTTCCGGAACCCGGGACTCTACAACAATGGCTATGTACAAGGGAGTAGACCGGAAAGTTAAGCCCATTCCAGGGATATTCCCTGAGGATGCGCGAGTCATTCGACAGTTTCCGGAAGATCCATTATTATCCTTACCACCGTTACCAGTCACCCCGCCACACTTCACGCCAACGGCGAAGTTCACGGCGGAGCGACTAGCCAAGATAGGACTCAATTCAGACGGGTTTCTATGGCCCGAAGAAGAGAAATTGTTTACACATATTCTCCAGCTAAATGAACGTGCCATCGCCTTCCAAGCCACCGATCGCAGCACATTTAGAGAAGACTACTTCTCTCCATATATTATTCCATATATTCCCCACGTGCCATGGTCTTTTCCGGATATTCCAATTCCGCCGGGGATCAGGAATGACGTTATACATGTCCTCAAGGACAAAATGGCTGCAGGTGTCTATAAACCCAGCCAATCCTCATATCGTTCCAGATGGTTTTGTGTAGTTAAGAAAAATGGGAAGCTACAGATTGTTCATGATTTACAGCCCCTGAATAAAGTTACAATTCAGGACTGCGGAACTCCTCCCATTCTGGACGATTTTGTCGAACCCTTCGCCGGAAGGGCATGCTATTCAGTGTTTGACCTATTTTGGGGATTCGATGCCAGGAAAATGGATGCGAAGAGCCGGGACATGACATCCTTCTCAACCCCATTAGGCCTGCTCAGAATTACCTCACTGCCGACAGGATTTACAAATTCACCAGCGGAATTCCAGAACTGTATGACATTTATTTTGCAAGACGAGATTCCCCAAATTGCCAATATATTTATCGATTATTTGCCGATCAAGGGTCCGCGGACTCAATACCTGGACTCTGATGGGAATCCAGAGCTGCTAGAAGGGAACCCTGGGATCCGGCGATTCATTTGGGAACACACTCAGGACGTGCATAGAATTATGCACAGAGTAGGGCATGCAGGAGCTATTTTCTCCTATAACAAAATGCAATTATGCAAACCCAAAGTTATCATTATTGGACAGAGATTTATGCCAGAAGGAAGGCTGCCAGAAGATGGCAAGGTAGCCAAGGTGGAGAACTGGCCACAGCCAAGGACAGTCAAGGATGAGCGAGGATTTTTAGGGCTGTGCGGAACAGTTCGCATATGGATTCAGGCGTACTCGGCTATTGCGCGACCCTTGACAGAGCTTGTTTGAACAGATATAGAATTTATATGGGACGAGCGGAGACAAGAAGCCTTCGAGAAGTTGAAGAAGCTGATAACCGAAGCACCCGCCTTACACCCAATTGGCTATGACTCAGATCGACCAGTTTACATGTCAGTCGATTCCAGCAAAATTGCTGTCGGATTCATCCTGTCCCAGGATGATGAAAATGGAAAAAGGAGACCTGCTCGATATGGGTCTCTCCCCTTCAATGAACGGGAAGCCAGATACAGCCAACCCAAGTTAGAGCTGTTCGGATGTTATCGAGCCTTGCACCATTGGCGATTGTACCTGATTGGAATAAAAAAATATGGTATTAGAGGTCGATGCGAAGTATATCAAGGATTTGCTCAATAACCCCGATCTCCAACCAAATGCAGCAGTCAACCGATGGATCCAAGGAATTTTGATGTTCACATTTGAATTACGACACGTTCCCGCTCCCAAGCATAAGGGACCAGATGGACTATCACGTTGAGAGCCTGCAGCAGAAGAAGTAGCTGAAGCAGAAGAAGAAGAAGAGCAGGATGATTGGTTGAGAGATTAGCCTGGTACCTGGGAGTTAGCAAGGAGCAAAAAGCCCCCGGGGTACTAATCTTGAGGGAAAACAAACAAGACAAGATTCTGCACCAAATTAAGCAATTTCTGGAAACCCTAGAAATGCCACAACTATTATCCACAAATGAACAGCGGCGATTTCTGCAAAGAGCTGGCCACTACTTTATCCAGTGTGGCTTAATGTTCAAACGAGTCCATCCTAGGCCACCAATTCTGGTAATCCTGGACCCAAAGAAGCGAAGTCAAATCCTGACAGAAGCTCATGAGGAGCTAGGTCATTGTGGAGTACATGGTGTTTACCACACCATTAAGCACCAATTTTTCTGGCCATACATGTTCAAGGATGTCAAAGCTCATGTCAGTTCCTGTCATGAATGCCAAATCAGGAGTACTCAAAAAGTCGAGATACCCTTGACCATTTCTACACCCGCCACAATATTCACCAAACTATATGTGGATGTCATGCTTATGCCGAAAGCAAAAGGATATTGCTATATTGTTGCCGCTCGGGATGACTTAACCCAAGCAGCCGAGGGAAGAGCCCTGCGAAAAAGCAATGCAGACTCTCTCGCAAAATTTTTCTCAGAAGAAATAATATGCCGATATGGGCATATAGCTGAAGTTGTAACCGACAATGGGTTGGAGCTCAAGAAATCATTTGCCAAATTACTGAAGCGATATGGAATCGCCCAAGTAAAAATATCCCCTTACAACTCCAAAGCAAACGGAGTAGTAGAACGAGGACATTTCATCATCAGAGAAGGGATAGTCAAAGCCTGCGAAGGAGGTATATCCCAATGGCCTAGTAAAGTTCACCATGCCTTTTTCGCCGACAAAGTTACTATGCAACGAGCAAGTGGGTTTAGCCCATTCTGGCTACTACACGGTGTAGACCCCATCCTCCCATTCAACTTAGTGGAAGCAAATTTTCTGGTAGAAGGATTCAAGTCCAGAATGGCATCCGAAGATCTCTTAGCCTTGCGGATCAGGCAGTTAGAGAAGCACCCTGAGGACATCAGAGCTGCAGCAGAAACCTTAGCCAAGAATCAATGGAGCGCGAAGCTTCAATTTGAGAAGCGGTTCAAGCGTAGGTTCCTGAAAAAGTCTACTTGGGAACCTGGAGACCTAGTTCTGGTCCGGGACATTGAAAGAGAGCACTCCTATGATCGGAAGCACACTCCCAGATACAGGGGACCATACAAAATTACAGGCCAAACCAAGCACGGATCATATATATTGAGTGTATTGGATGGTACACTGAGTCGTCGCGGAATTCATGGATACAGACTGCTGCCATACATAAGCAGGCAGCAGGCTGTAGAGGCATTGCGGAGAGCAGACAAAGAAATCCCCTCAGATGAATCTGATCAATCTGAGATGGAAGGATCAGGAATGGAGGAATGATCGGACTAGACTCAAAAGGGCCCATGCAAATCATTATGTCATCACAAATTAAACATGCCTAAGCGGCTCATTCATCTTGGGTTCCCCTTCATTATAAATCTCTAAATGTCACCAAAGTCCCCTCCCCTCTCAAAGAACATCCTGGAAATCATGACTACTGTTGCTGCCTCCAATGCGCCAGCTAGCCGACAGCCTCCTTCGTTGCCGTATCCACCCTCAGAATTCATCCCCGCGTGCGTGATTCCTTACCCAAATCCGCTCACAGCCACAATCACTTATGGCCTAGTTCCTGCTGCATTGACATCCACCCGAAATGAAATCACACAGTGCACATACTGGACGAGTGCGCCACCAAGCACTCATGAAATATTGCGTCCCGCAGAAGCCAGTAAACATCCCGCGACGTCGTTTTGTCAATATTCTTGGTCTCTCCACTTTATGTTGGTTCGATCGAATTGTCGACATCAACCCTCTCGACACGCAGTCCGTAATCATGGAAGGATGGAGATTCATCTATATAACCGGAGATGGATGGAACGTGTATAGGTTTCACACGAAGGTTGCGGTTGCTTGCTTAGACTTGCCAGCTCCCTGGAAGCTGCTCCTCAAAGACAAAGAATACGGGCTCAAGTTCCTATATCACTTGAGATCCCTGTGAGCGCCTCCATTCATTTTGCAGTTTTGCATCGCGGGCACTGGGGATGTCGCCTTCAAAGTTTGGGGCGAATTTGTCAGACAATGTTATCATTCAAATGCCAAACTGCGCTGTTGCCACATGCTGAATGTCGTCCCCCTCCAGGCTGGAAGTGTACCACTACTACCAGCATCAAGCCGAAGAGACCTGTACATACAGATTGGTCTTGGAAGGTCTGGTAGATGCGGACTTCAACAACTGGTTGGGGGTAGGAAACGAAGACCTATACGACATATCCTTCAAGCGCACCAAACACCTTCTGTTAATGGGAGAAAGGATGAGGGCAAGTATTGGGAGAGGAACTGTGTAGAATGCTCTAGAAGGACTGAAAGTGTTCCATGATTGGCCAAGGATCGTTCTCACCTTATTGTTTATGCTTTTCCCATGGTATTGTTAAAGATTTTCCCACCCGTTGTTCTTGATTTCACATGCACTTTTGTTTTCTTCCATGTTTATCTCGCCTTATTGTTTACCACTTTCCCATGCCTATTGTTTTGGCCTAGTCACCCATGTTCTCAAAGCTTCAGGGATTCGCTGGAGTTGGATGACTCATACTACTCTCTCACACTATTGTTTACCTTTTCTCACACTATTGTCTCCTCCCAAGTATCTTCCCACCCTATTGTTTGTAATTTCAAATTACTGTAGGGTATATAAGGAGCTCAGTAGAGAGAGGAAAGAGAGGATCAATCTATCTGGGATCCTCCAATAAAGCTATATTCCTGTCAAATTAATCAGACCTTGTCCCTACTGTGGGATAGGAATTGTCTGGACTCCGATTGTGTGAAGCACCTCAGTGTAGGGAAGGACTGCAGTACTGTCTGCTGTCTGCTTCGGTTAGCTGAAGTCTGTCTTGGAATATAAGACTGGGTTATTGGAAGTCTGTCATTAGACTCCATCGACCTGTGTTAGCTCTCTACCTTCATTCTCAGCTAGACTCTAGTAGTCAGCTACCTCTTTGATATCTATCAGATTACCACCACAATATCAGGGAATGTGTTAATTGGAAACTTATCCTACCTCTTGAACACAAGGGAAGTGCTCGACCAATGTTAAATCCAGCATTCTCTTGGGGAGCTTGACGACCTTTCCACTTAGTAAATTCTAGGCGGATTTGTATTCATCGCAAGTTCTGCTGACACCCCACCCCAGTGCCTGCCCTCAAGCAGGCCCCCAGGTAAGCCTACTGGCGGCCCCCTGGTCCTCAAGCACCCCCCTCCCACATGGGGGGGCCAAGGTGCCTACCAATCTGCAGCAGGGCCCAAGATGTAGGCCCCCTGCTTCATTTGTGATGCTCCCAAGAAATTCAGCATGCACACTGGTTGCAAGGATAAGCAGCCAATATGCATTCTGGAGTCTTGGAGAAAAAGAGACCACAAAATAGAGGCACAGTCACGGTAGGGTGTGGACTGTCCTCATTTACCCTTCCCTCACATATAGTGGGTGGAGCAGTTGTTTGCTGCTGTGTGTACTGGTCGCGGCTGAGGAGTGAGTGACAGTGTCCACTATATCGCATTTACATAGGCACACTCCCTTTGCGCGGGAAAGTTCACTTGCTCACTCTGGTATTTGTCTCAAATCCCGCAGGAGTGTCTTGGAGGTGAAAAAATGGGGGTTGGAATGGTCCTCGACACTCCAGTCAACTTGCACAAGAGGAGGTGAGACAAAATAAAAACACAACATCTGGAAACAAAAACCACAGCACCCAGGATTCCCGCGTGGTCCCCCACCGTGGTACTAACTAGGCGGCACTCCGGTTAACTGCGCAGATCGGACGGGATGCGGTGCTTTCGGAGTCCTATG
>NW_006920423.1:952634-1019306 GCF_000344685.1 Gloeophyllum trabeum ATCC 11539 | reverse complement strand
GATTGACATATATAGCTATAAATATTCGAGACACAATTACAGAACATGTTGCCCTTCAAACACCCATACTCACAGTGTACCTATCCTCTCCGATAACATGAGGCTCCTTGTCTAGACCACGAGCGGGTCAGAGTGCACTGTCGCAAGGTGCCTGTTGCCCCAGCGGACCATATATGCGCATAGTCCCGAACCTAGACCATAAACATTAGATGCTACCTGGAGCTGGAGAGGAGGCAACACACTGACACCCCAGTCCTGGTACTATAATTCAGTTCTTGTCAGCACTGGCCTCCCCTCATACTTCTATGTCACCTTGCAAATGCACTTACATATTGCATGCATATATGCCTATATCTCCACATTTAAGCCTATCCGCAGTCAAACCAACTGCGAGATTAGTTAGGATGCGCGGGGTTTGCATCGCGTCGACGTACAAATTTGCCAACAGGCACCACAGGTGGCCCGGACATATAGCTCTACGTCGGCCCCACATTACCGTAGTCCGGATGTACCCCCGAGTCAGCCAGCGACGCCGCACGAAGTGCCACCACCGTCTGTTGGAGCCTCCGAGCTGACTCATGCAAGCCGGACATCCACTTCAAGAACGTAAAGCAGTGCTCACCATCGGGATGTTGTGGCCATTGTCCTGACTGCTGACATCCAGCGTCGACCCCAGCGAGTCCATATACTTACTTCGAGTACGTGTCCAGTGCTCATCTTCGTTGGGTAACTCAGATCTGCCGCCGCAAAAAGAGACTAAATGTTGAAGAGTAGTCGCGAGACGTAGAAAGCGCGAGAAGCAGGAGAGCGAGGAGGGGCGAATGAAGGGAGAGGAGAGCAGGGGAGCGAGAGGAGCGAGGAAGAGAGAGAAGTATGAGACAACTACGCGCGCCAGCGGTGTTTCAAACTCAGCTAGCTAGCCAGAAACTAAACTCGGGCAAGTTTATGAGATATAGTTCAAGTGAATACTTGCGAGAGTTGGCGTGGAACGACTGTACTGGCCTATCCCAGTTAGATAGACATCGGTAGACCTAGTCGTGGTGAAAGATGAATGAGCTTGGCGCGTACGTGACTTGCTCACGTGGTCAGACCTAATTACAAGGTGGCTACCTAAATTAGTCGATACAGACATCTATCGCTGACTTCGGCCGTAGAGTTAGAGCTGGTCACTGCTAGTCAGGGCCTGACTAAGAGGCTCTGCCGCACAGTGATGTACATCTCCGAGATGACGGAGCTCGTGAGCAAGGTGAGCAAGATGCCTGTTAAATCGCGAATTCGGTGGCCCATAGTTCGCATGTCGGAAAAATCAGAAAAGCCTGATATTGCTATACAATGCCAGATAATGCACTGATAAGTTAATCAGGTTCGAGGAGAGTTATCGGGTTCAGAAATGATCGAAAAGCGCGTATAAGCCTCCGTCAGGCTGATCAGGCCTGACAGGGTTTACAAGCCATTATAAGGAATGATAAGCCCAGATAGGCCATGGGTCCCAGAAATTACAAAAGGAAGAGCCACTCACGCCACCCGAAGGTCATCGACACCACTATCTTAGTGTCTATCTAAGACGTCACTAATACAAGTACTTCGACTTCGATTCGAACGAGCGGCCTTGAGATGAACAATGATATATATGAAGACTAACGATATAACTACTACACTATGCAACAATAACTGTGTAGGTCCCAAATTGGCATATATACATCATGCATACTGCCTTACCGGGCGACTCATAATGACTGGACTCGGATACCGTCGCTTGCGCTCACGTCCTCTGACGTACGGCTCCTGTAGATTTCACCATAGCTTTAGACTTAGGCTATAATGCTACCGTAGTCGACATGCCACCTTTAAGACACTAAATCCGTGTAAAGGCTGCGACCGTATTTCAAGATGTTTCCGACGTACAGGATCTACTACAGATATTACAGCACCGCCAGAAGCCCCTACCTAAGCTAAACCTGACAACACCTGATAAGGGCTTATCACCCTTGAAACATAACATTATAATGCCTGATCAGTCCGTCAGGTTCTGTCAGGGCTTATCAGTCTTTTCCAGATTTTCCGACACAACAGGTCTTCCTGCCAAGGCAGTCACTTTGCCAGAGTACAACGTTTCGGGGTGTTGTGCGGCAACAGATGGCTTTGGGACTTCAGCAATGGATTGCAAATATAGCTTATGAGCTACAAAAGTCATGTCAGTAACCGCGACGCCAACGCAATACTACAACGTACCCCTGATAGCCGTAATGATACGCTTGCGGATATCGAGATCAGTGATTTCCGGAATGTCCGGAGAACTGCACGGGTACAGTCAGTTGGGAGGTTAAAGGGGAAACTTGGAACACACTGTCAAGCTCTGGGTAAGGCCGTCAGACAAAAGGGTTAGATATCTTGGACTTCGGGCGGACAGACCCGTTTAATCCACCGCAATCACATCAAACTCCGTATCGCTACTTCCGCCGGGCCATATAAGGCGAAGTCGATGCATTGCGTCCAATCTGTCCTCGAGATGCTACTGGAGCCACCGTTCCACCTGATCCTCCTGTGCATCGAAGGAGAGGCCGCTGGGCTGATCCCTTGTGAGAGACCTGGAAGTGAGAGCGTGTGCCCCAGAGAGAGGCTCACCTTAAAGAACCTGATAGCTTTGAGTTTTGACTTTGGAAGGTCCGTCTTTACTTTGATCACGTCGGTGATCGAGTCCACACGGCGCGTAGGGTCCATGTCTAAAACAATGGTTCTCTCTTCTGGACGGAGAAGAGCTATAAAGAAGTAGCACGCCAAATCATACCGGGGTGTCATTATAGAGTGCGTTTACGTGAAAATACTTGGAGAGCAAGAGACGCTCGATTCTCTGTTGTGGCAGAATGTGGCACACGTCGTGGAGTTTCTCACGGTGGGCTTTTGAGTCCCCCGCAGCATCCGAGGGTATTACACCCTGAAGAGTGGGTTCTAAGTTCCGTGCAGTATGTCCCGGATTCAGAACAAGGCCTTATGCCGGGGTCCACCGCAGATCGGAGGGTAACAAACCCTAATAAATCCAGTATCCAACAGCACAATTACATTTACATGGGTACAATAGGGGCGCTTCCCTTCTCAATTGCCGTCCGCAAACTGTGCACCCCTTGGTCAGTCATCACGCAGACAGACACCGACGATAGCACAACACACCTATAATCGTCCCCATTTTGCGTGATATACCGTACCCAGGGCAGTGCCTGGTACCCGCTCTTCTCCACAATCTTCAAGTACCGCACCTGGATCCCTGACACAGTGAAGTAAGGGATCTCGAATTTTACCGTGATTGGTGCCCGCTTCTCCGCGTCTTGCTCTAGAGGGCGGCGGGTGAGCCAGCAGCCCAGCACGAATTGAAGGGGTGCCCACCTGCCCGTACACTCGGCAGTCCAAAGTGCGCGCGCATGAGGAACTCACGCGCTCCACCCAGCTGCTTGATCTTCCACACGAAACACGATTTGTCCGGCGCGTATTGCACGCTCCCCGTCGACGCCTACATCCCATGAGCGACCGCCCCACATCCTGTCAGTCAACCCACTCACCCTGAACTTGGGGCTATCTGCATCGTCCGGAACCGGCACGTAAATCTCGACATTATTCGCCGTGCTCCGCCGCTTGAACTGCGCCTTGCACTTGACCATGTACTCGATCCTGCTGCCCTTGTGGCTCTCCACGGCGGCCTCGACCCAAATCAGCGGCTTCACGGGCGTTGAGAGGCGGTAAGACATGAGCTCAAACTCGCCGTCGGGAGGGATGAACGAGATTGTGCGATCGTTCTCGAACCGCGACAGCCGCACGCACTGGTGGAACTTGACGTCCTCCATCTCAATCGCTTTCCCGCGGGATGCTGTGGGACTGGGTTAGTGAAGGACGAGGGGAGGAAGGAGCGAGACGCGCACTTCGCCCGGTGGTTTCGAACATGACTTTGTCATTAAGTCCTAGCCGTAGCTCGGGCATGCCGGAGAGGTAGCACTTCATCTTGACCGCGCCCAAGATCTCAGAGCGCACAACATTGCCGTTTGCGTTCACAAGCAGGTTCACGCTCTCGATAACGTCCAGGAACACTTCATTCTTCCGGTATCGGATCCCCTCCGTGCGCCACGAGACCGCGTTTGTGACCGCCATCGGTGGGCGCACCTGTACCTCCAGTTTGTGACTCTCCTGTGTAATGTACCTGTACGCACCAAATGTTAGCTCGTCTCACATGGCACGTCGCAAGAAAGGAAAGGACGATGGGAAATGGATAGAAGACATACTCTTGCAGAATCTTACTCTCCGTCGTCTGCGGATACCCGAAGTCCATCATCTCGTCCATAAGCTCATATATAATCACAAAGTTGTCCCGGATAGATTCCTCCTCGAGCTCCTTGAAGTACTCGGTCAGCACCGACACCAGTCTGTGCAGGAATATGATGATCTCCGCCGCGTTCGAGTTTCGTTTTGACAAGGCCAGCACTACATCCCGCATATCCAGGTTTCAAAACGCGTACTAGCAAACAGAGAGCATAAACAGCTCACGGTACAGATTCGAATGTCGGATATGCATGTAATTCACGCCCTCCCTCGAGAAACACGGCGTAACCTGCTGGCCCTCCTCCTCGATGTCCAGCACGATGGGCATAAACCGCTCAATATACGACGTCGGTACGTCATCGCGGTACGTTCGTGTAATAAGCGGCTTGCCTTTGAGGTCGAGTATTGCAATTAAGCTGGCCATGGTCAAGGGGAGGGTAGTGCTGCGGCAATAGCCGAAAGCACTTGTTTAAAGTGGCGTATCGGTGGCAGGTATAACAGAATCCTCATGCGCGGGAGTAGACGTATAGCAAACGGAAGCAACAATGTCGTGATTAGGATATTGTAAGTAGACGTCCGGGGTAGATAGCATATTTCCAAATTTGAAGCGATGCGAGAGAAGGGGGTCACGGGGGAGAGGGCAACTTCACTTCCTCTTGAACCAAGCCAACCAACCCCCCTCGTGCTCCTCCTTTGTACCCTTGAGTAACGGCGTCTCCTCGCCCACCCGCTCCTCATACACCGACCCTGCCCTGACATCCTCCTCCACAGCGCTCTCCACCGCAAGGGGCACGTCCGTTGCGCGCCTCGTCACCGGCACCGGCGACTCGTTCTCATTCTCACCTGCGCTCTCCCCGGACCGCGGCTCGAGCGGCTCCCCAAAGTCATCGATCCCGAGTCTGCGCTGGCGGAACTTCCAGATGATGCACATCACGAGTAGGGTGCCCTGCATGATCCCCGCGACGGCGAACGTGATCCAGCCTGCGGGACGGGCGTGAGTCTCCCCTGCACCCTCATTTCACCGAGCGCTGTTGCACTTACTAGTCCAGTTCGTTCCCGGCCTGCATGGTTATCAGGCTCTCAGCAAGTAAACTCTCAGACGAGGGCATTGCACTCACCGTAACGCAATAGACAGTACCATCAACACCGCTCCCGGGCTCTGTATGCACATCATGGGTATGCTCAGCGCGCCGACCAGCTTCATCCTGTACGTGTGCACTATCTGTGGCGCGTACTGGACCGCGGCGAGCCCCGCGGACGCGACGCCCAGGAACGTCGCCCAGAGCTCGATGTGCGGGGGCAGGGGCACGCCGGAGGTCGATGGGGGGAGTGGGGTGGTTATCAGGAGCGCAAAGGTGATGAAGGTAATGAGGACACTGGGATAAGTACTTGTGTCACCTAACTTAGCGGACGAGAGAGGGGAGTGAATGACGAACATGTGGATAAACACGACCCATGCAAGGGTGATAGAGAGACGCCACTCGTCGCTCTTGATACTCGTCTTGACGTGCTGTGGCGGCCTGCTATCGTGTGCGTCCACATCTACCTCGGCGTACTTTTTATGCGGAGGGTAGTATACCATGTAAAGGACTAGACTTCGAGCCGCGAGGTCATACACGCAAGTCGCAGCGAGACTGGAAGAAACGAACATACATTATCGTGAACATGGACCACTGCAGGAAGACCTGGAATACCCCCGCGGTCATCTCCAGACAGCTGCCGAAGCCCTGTCCGCGTACTCTGCAACCGTATCGAAAGGAGAGCTGCAAGAGCACGCACGACATATCGACAACATCGCATTATGCTCCACTGCATGACCACCCTAGCATCATTCCATCCTCTCAAGCGCAATTCCCGGCAGAGAGAGGGGGGAGCCTCACATGTTCAGCATGCCAGACGCGGCGGAGGTGCTGCCAAGGAGCAGGAACCACGGGCTGAAGCCCTCGCTCGACTTGGTCAGGATAATCCTGAAGTGCTGCGCAATTTCCATCCATTCATCAGACTGGTCTATCCCACAGAGATACTGAGAATGTTGCCCACCTGGGGTAAATAGGAGATAATGAGCCCGACACATAGCCCGCTCGTGAGGAACGCTGTGAACCAGTCATGATGCTAACAAGGTCCTTCAGTCAGAAAAGAGCAATACGCATATTCGACTTACAGGTTTACACGAGTCCGACATCTTGCAGGAGACCGACGGAGACAGAGGACAGAGAGCCTGTAAGTAGGGCTCTGTGTACAAGGCGGCCTGACGCGCCGTGACAGGAGTACGTGACTCGTGACTCGTCACATGAGCGTGGCTCTCACGATGTGGCATTGTGGCAGTGGCTGCATATCAACTGTGGATGGTTGATTTCTGGCAAATTCAAACCTATACAAGAAGTAACCAAACAATACGCTCAATATAATCCATCTTTTTACGAGGATGATCAAACTTGCATGATACTGTAGTAGCGGTATCTCCAATAAATTTGAAGAACCATGCCCATGGCATTGTTCCAGCTTACGGTTTTCGGGAATGTGGTCTTTACCTAATTCATAAAATGTAGAATCGGTCACTCCAGTTTTGAAGGGGGCGAGGTGCGGGGGCGCGGAATTGAGGTAACAATGGTATCATGAAGGATGCATCAGCAGGACCTCTGCCCGGTATACTGAGGCCAATTAAAGTCACCGAGTTCACAAGCTCTGCCTAGGCAGCGGGCTAAGGGCCTGTTCGGATCATTGGTTAAGCTTTGGTTTGGTGTTGGCTTAGCTTCAGAAAGCCGGAGCTAGAGGTGCTCGAAGCTGAGTGGCATAAGCATGACACAAATCGACACATCTTCCCACCACTAAAAAAGCAGACTGTGTGATGCAACGTGACAGGAAATTTGGGGCTAAGCAGAACGTTCCCAAACACACCCTTAGCTTCGCTTCGTGATCCGAAGCCAACCCTTAGCCATTGGCTTCATTTTTGGCGGGTAAGCCAAGGCTTAATCAGCGTTCCGAACGGGCCCTAAGAGCCTCTGGGTGGACGACGGTTGGTGCCGTACCTCGTAGGTACAAAGACGATGACATCCTGGCTGTTGGCTTATCCTACTCAGTACATCGGCTTTCCCGAAATCGGTGCATTTGCGTTGCGCGCAGGAGCCTGTATGCTATTAGGAATATCACGATCTTGACTGGAAATCGGGTGAGATTGGGGTGCAAAATGGTACAAAAAAGGACTGGGTGGTTCGGAACCACCTGCTATAGTGGCAAACTGGGGCTGTACCTATTGTAAGTTGCCGGCGAGCCTATGTTTGTCCAGAACAAATTGGTACAAAATATCGATCAAGACGCCTTGGGAACTTGAAGGCCGGTTCCTGAGAAAAAAGACAGGAAATTATCATATAGACATGAATTTGGAATATTGAGCCGAAGGATGCTCGAGCATGAAGAGCATGGCCGGACAGTTGCCACTTCCGTAGTGTTATTTCCAGCAACTGCTAAGACACATCTAGACCAAACAGCCCTTCATAGCACCACTCGCGTTCGACGGAGGTTTTTGTGTATTCCGATGATTTCGCCAGTGCGCTAGCCACGGGGCTCATTGATAGGATTATGCTAATCCTCCGACACGAAAGCAGGCAGGCTTGCCGCGGCCTGTCTAAGTACGCAGCAGACCCGGAGGAAGGGAAGCCCAAAGAGGAAATGGCGAGGTCATATTTGGACAGTTTGACGCTAACGCTGACAGCAGAGCGATTACCTGCTTACGACATGTTTTATTTATATTCTGTGATTGCGTCAAATACTTCTTCTTAAGTTCTTATCCCTAAACCGGTAGTAGGCAAGCCTAGTTGGGAACTGTGGCTGAGGATCGGAACTTCTGTGAAAAGGTCAATGTTATCGTCGCTCGCATATAAAGGCAGCGCCGCTTCGCTGCCTGCCCATACACACCTTTCTCTTCCCCTCTCACTGTGGCTATCTTGGCTACAAGATGTCGTCGACTTTCTGCTAGTCCCACGGCCTAAGGTATTGCTTCGGCCGTCTTCTAGTCAGTCACTCGCCCTTTCAAATTTTGCTAATATTCCTCAGCCTTCGTTAGAATTTGTAGTAATTTTTTGGCCAAGAGCAATCCATTATCTAGGACAACAGGATAGAAGAGGTTACGCACTCTACGTTCATCGCTCACGTTGACCTTTGCTCTCCGAGGGATTCGAACTCAAGACCAGGCACGGTCAAACCGTACTGGCGGTGCCGACCGATGAGATCTTGGGTTCGGAGTCGGCATCTTCGATCTGACAGGGACTTCATCTGACGTTATCACTGCGCGGCCTGTCCTGGCCAGTCTGCACTGGCGGGACGCTGGCCACGGCGGCGATGCTCCCCGAGGAGCCTGGCGTTTATATCCCTTTGCCCGCAGTGGATATACGACGAGGAAGGAGGCCACGACGTCGAACGAGGTAAAGCAGACAAGAGAAGGGATTTGCCTCGAGCTTGGCACGTCCATTTCATTATCGCTGTCCAACTAATCTAATCTGTATCATACCATTCAGGTTGTCAGGACATAGCCGCTGGCCGTGCGCCTTATAATAGTCCGGCCGTCTTTGAGATATTGACGCCTGTCCGCCCTTGCCTCCCCCACCGCTCTTTCACCGACCCGTCCATTGCCCATATACCCCGACCCAGTCGCTCGTTGTACCACACATCTCGGTAAAACCTACATCCACAAAATGTCGCGGCCTCTCTCGTATGACGTCCGCTCCCCCCGATCGGTGAGTACTCTCGTGTTTCACCTTGCGTGCGTACAGTAAGCGCCGTGTACGCCCTCGGTGGTGTTGGTCATGTCGGTCTCGGGCTCTGCTCGGGACCCTCCATCAAATTTCCTCGTGTCCTCCTCACCGCAAGCCGAACACCCCTCCTTTAAACTTAGACTTGACACTTCCTTTCGCGCTTACCCCGCACCCTCGTAATCCCCTTTAACCTTTGCTTCCCTTATTCTTCGTTGCTTCCGCTTCCTCGCATCTCCACATATCCAACGAATAGCTAGTCTCTAACTTACACTTCACCAGCCCCGCCCCAAATCAATGCATGCGTACAGCTCACCATCCACTCGCCAACTCTCCCCCTACCTCCCGCCCATGCCCGTCCCTTCCCCTTCGCACCGCCCGCCCAACCCGCGACGACACACCCTCGGTCGTCCGCTGCGTTCCAGCCCGCTCGCGGGACCCGCCTTGGTGTCTCCCGATAACCAGGACTATGATGCCGAAGACCAGGACGGGGACCGGAAGAGTCTCAGGAAACGCATAGCGAGTGTCGGCGATCTACTTGGGAAGGGCAGGGGGAAGCACGATGAGGGGGAGAGGGAAGGAGATGAGGAGCACAAACAGACCTCATCTTCCGGCTCGCATACGAGCACTACCGCTTCGCGCCCGGGCTCGTCAAGCGGTTCGCCCACCTCTACCTCATCCTCGTATACCACCACCACCACATCGATTTCGCTGACCTCCCTCTCCTCGCATGATCACTCATCCGAATCTATAACGACCTCTAAACTCGGGAAGCGAATCAGCTTTGCAAGCCTCCCCACGACCGTCAAGTCCAAAGGAAAGGAGAAAGAGGTCCCGGACGTACCTGCCCTACCCGAGTGGGCGCGGTCGTCCTCCGCGACGAATGCACACATACACAGCAACAGGGACAGGCCGGCGAACCACCGGTTCTCGTCGTTACCTTCAAGGAACGGGGCGTCTCCTCTCTCATCCACACCTATGAACGCTCGTCCCTCGTCCTCTCACTCTAAGTTCCCATCCGCCACCCAAGCGCGTGAAAGAGTGCCCAGTACCTCGTCTGCCAACGCAGACTGGCTCCTCTCGAATCCGTACGAATCGATTCCCCGGTTTTCCCGCCTCGGCCTCGCGCGCACCGGCGTCGTCATGCCCGTGAAGAAGGCGAGCGCGGAGGGGCTGCGGGTGCGACGTGCGAGCACTCTGAGCATGCGGAGTGCCGCTGGGGGAAGGACCGAAGAAGATGGGGAATGCAACAGGGAGGGAAGAGGAAGAGAGAGAGCGGGCCTGCCGACGCTGACAGTCACCCCGCCCGAAGTCGAGTCCGGCGCGGCGCTCGCCAGGTCCGCGTCCAATACCTCGCGGACGTCCGAGGTGAGCGGCAGCACCGGCAGCCTCGGGAGTGCGGTGAGTCTGGGCAGCGCCGCGAGCGGGAGCGTCAGCTCGCTGGGGAGCACGCAGAGCGAGCCGACGACGCTCGGGTATGGCGAGGGGGAGGGAGGGAAGTTGGTCGGTTGGGTGAGGAGGAAGATCGGGCGCGCCGCCTCTGCGTCGCCTGCTCCTGCGGCTGCGGCTTCCGAACCTCCTCCCGTGACCCCTCCCGCTATCCCACCCGCTGCGTTGGTCCGTGAGAGGAAGGACAGCGAAGTGAGGCGGGTGAGAGGGCGGGAGGAGGCGCTCGCCGCGCTGGAAGGTGCCCGCCGGACACTCCCACCCGTACCCGCGGTATCAGACTTGGGCAGGACGCGCGACTCGGACAAAGCAACCCTCCAAGGGGACGCAGAAGCTCGGATCGCGAATGTACGGAGGACGCGATCCGAGAAGGCGTTCTCGGTCGTGCGCGGGGCGCGCGGGGAAGTCGAGTTTGCCAAGACCGAGATAATTGTGCAGGTGGCGCAGACGGAGAAGGGGAAAGGGGGTCTGTGGAGGAGATTCACTAGCGTGAGGAGGAAGGGGAAGAAGGAGAGGGCAATGATAGCGGTGGCTGCCTGACCCGCTCAACGATCCGGCACTCGCTGCGGCTGGACCTTGTTTCTAGATATCCATCTCTGTTGTCCGAAGGTTTGAAGATATACCTTTAACTTAAAGCAGGCTCGTGCCCCGCGCCGTGCATGCAATGTATTAGATACCAGCCAGGTGCAACAAGTAGAGTTAATCCTAGCCACCCATATTCACAAGTATGTACGCAGGCTTGTGGACTGTAATGATTAGTCTGTTTAGAGAGTGGCTACGTCTTATTGGCAGTGGAAGGCAGAAGGGTGGATTCCTTGTCAATCTATACCTGACGACGAATGTGGCATGAGGATGTGAGACTCAGACGTCGTCTCGATGGTCGTTCCTCACAAGCCAGGTGTGGCCACGAAATATCTCTTCGCGCTTCAATCCTGCTACCAGCTGTGAGTCGTAGTGCTTTCACTACTTCGTAGAATTACACGGGGAAATCATTACATGCGAAGATGATACTGTACTATTCTTGTGGCTACATATCTACTCTTATGCTCGTGTGGACTCGAAGCTCGAAAATGAAATACTACAGGATATGCACACATAACCATCAAGCACCCATACTCACCTGGCCTTCCCGAGCGAAATATGCTCTAGCTTCGTGGCCAGCGTCTTCGAATACTGCGCTGACTCGACATCCGGATCGGGTTGCAATTCATGTTCCTCTCGATCTCGTGAAGCGGATTAGACACCCCGGACATGTTGGCGACTCGGCAGCACGCCGCGTGGAGGCGCAGGTAATCGGGGTCGGGCAATGGCAAGGAGGGGTTGGACGACGCGAATGTGATCACAATGCCGCTAATGATAGCCTCTTGCGGCAGCGGGAAGAGTTCGGTGCACCCTGGGATTTGATCGATTAGTAGAAAGAACAGCAGCAGAGGAGTGTTGCAAGGCATACCTCGATCGGTTCAAACCAGTCTGATGTTTGAAAACAGCAGGGGTAAGATGATGGCGATATGGGAGAAAACAGGGAATATTCACGCACCAACGTTCTAGCCTTAATGTGATCCCCGGGAACCTCCTTGAGCAATTCAGCTACTTCCTCGTCGGCGAGGTGGTAGGAGGGTCTGGCAGGCGAGGATAATGATACTGGCGTCCGACCTTTGAATTGTCGAACTCCAGTATGTCAACATGATTGGTTAGGGATGCACACGGAGATGTTTGAAATTATGGCGAAGAGGACGAGGACTTGAATCGAAAAGCAGGGGCATCAGGACGATGAGAGGGTTCGAAAGCCCGACGGAGCGCGAGGGCCTCGCTTTGTTAACGCACTCCCCCTTAAATTCTTGCTACTCGGCTTCGAGTATGCAATATTTTTCGTCAGGCTTCTGCTGGCTTCTGCCCACTGTGACTGGTGCAGAGCAGGGTGTGGCAGAGCAACCCCTGTGGCGCCGCCGGTCGGACGCGATCACGTGCGTTTGCGGACCCTCGGCGCTCTCCAGAGTCTCGTAAGTGACTTAAGAGTCTACCCAATGTCTACCTGCAAAATCGCGTACAGTGGGTATGGACGCGATCACTTGTGGGTAACGGGCGATTGACTGCTGATCAGACTGTATTTTGGAAACGTTCAGGATAGCTAGGTGTACCTTTCGGTGCAGACATTTACCAGTCGGTGCACGTGTACTACGCTCGTGGACCTATGCTTCGGCGATTGACTTGCAGCGGGACGCCTCTATTGTCCTCTAGTCTATCGTCGAAGCTTGGGACCACAGAACAGGAGCTGAGAGAACGGCCGACAGAGTGCCAGGATATGAAGCTAGGCTGGATCACTTCTGTTGGAGGATTCCAATGCGAGACAGGCATGTGCACCGACACAACTGCCAGCTGGACGCGGCAGGGATGGCCAACCATAGCCAGGCACGTCTTCTCGTTTCGATCCCGACGCACAGCATATGAGCTGGTACTGAGGACAACAAGCATGCGACCGCAAGTCTTGTTACAATCTCCCCGAGTCCCCCCGGCCTTTTGCTGCAGACATGGACTTCCCGAATTTGTATAACTCTTGTTATCCGAAAGGCATTGCAGGTGTCTTTAACGCGCAAGCAACCAGCTGAACGTACACAAGCCTTCGGGAACGCGAAGGAATCGACGAAGGGTGCTCGCTGGTGTGCATGTTACGTTGGACGATGTGTCGCTGTAGGGCCTCAAAACCGAAAATCTTGCACTAACATTTGTTGCATGCTAATTGACTGTACGTAACGATGTCCTTCAAGTCTCCAACTCACTCAAGTTTCCCATTGGCCACATAGAACGAACTGCCCAGTTCACCCGGTACTCTCCGGCATATATGTTCCCCTGGCGTATTCGACGCTGTCGCTTCTCCATCAGGTTGGAACTGAACTGCATAATTAAATGCAGTAGGTATACTTAGGTATGCCGACTGCATGAAAACGGCGTGCTTACACTGCGGTCTCCGTCTTTCTCCATGGGAACCGCCAATATTATCAAACTTAAGAGGCTTTACTGAAGCTCGAGGAACGCTCGCGTTCGATACTGTTTTCAGCAGAGGTTTTCCCTGGCGCTTCCGCTCACATGCTAGTCTCATTTGTTCATCGTTACGCTGCACACGTAACAATTATGCCACCTTCCATTCATCTAGCTGGCAGGACTTCGGTAGCCAGATACTCCTTGTGGACGTCAAGGGATGTTCTCGTGAGGTTCGTGGGCAATCACTGCCTATGTATATTTTACTCATCGGACTCGTGTCCCCAGTATTCGGATCACGGTTGAACGTGCTACGTGATCCCCCACTTTCGCCATTATATTTGGATGCTTGACCGCTGCTTCTTCCATGGAATACCATCTTCGGTGCGGCTGCAACAAGTGAATACAGTCATACGCACCACAACGCTGCGTGCTGTCAAGTAGGCTCTCCAGTGCTGACGTTGGGTGTTCTTACGCCTTTCTTTCGACAGAACATAAAAGCCGTCACCACATTGCTCTTCATGAACCACGAACGACCAACCTCGCATTGATAGGCATCCACCATGGCAAGCATCACCACCTCGTTCAACGAGAACCACGAACGCGTCGGCTCCTGGTTCCTCGGACCCAAAGCTGAAAATCTTGACTATTTCTCCAAATTCTTCCATATCATCTTGGACGACATGAAGAAGGGCCGTTTACTATTTGGCCCCAACGACGCTGTACGTCTCATTCGCATACTCCTATCTCGATCAAGGACTCATACACTCCATATAGCCTTCAATCACTAAGGGGATACGCGCGTCAGAAGCCTTCGGAAACGGAATGGCAGACCTCGAAGAGCTACTAGGCAAACTGTCAGAATTCATGTCAAATCACAATGTTCCCTTCTACTCCCCCAGATATATGGCTCACATGTCTTATGAGAACTCCCGTATGTCCTACTTTCCTGGGATCGGACATGCGTCGTTCTAACGCCTTCTCCAGTTCCTGCTGTGCTCGGTTACATGCTCGGTCTATTCTACAATCAAAACAACGTGCGACCCACTCGTCCGCAAGAAATTGTTTTGTACTAATGCGCGGCTGCCCCTGTCAGGTCGCTGTGGAGGCGTCCCCGGTGACCACTCTGCTCGAATGGGAGGTCTGCCAATTTCGTGGCATTGTGATTCGTGCGTTTCCTGACTTCTCTCGGGGGTTATAGGTGGGACAGCAGCTATGCGAAATGCTTGGATACAAGCGCCATTCTCTGGAGATAGCCTCATGGAACCCGCAACACAAACGCTCTGCGGACGAAGAGCCCTTTGGCTGGGGTATGTTGACGGGTCATCCCGTACTATATGGCACTCTGATCATGAACTCGTGGTAGGGCATATTACTTGCGACGGTTCCGTTGCGAATCTGGAGTCCATGTGGTAAGTCGAGCCTCTTTCTCCGTTTGAGTCTCCGTTCACTTACATATCTCGCTGTCCAGGGTCGGTGAGTACTCGTAACATAGAAGATATTTGAAGGTAACCCTGAATCTGTGATACAGCTCGGAACATGAAGTTCTATCCGCTGGCTCTCAAAGATGCCATGACCGAGTCCAAATTCAAGGTAATCGACGGGAAAGAAACGGAAGTGCCGCCGCCTCTGGCCTTCGCCTACGATACCTTCAGAGTTCAGCCATGCGTCGGCGACGTGAAATTTTTCAAGGACTGTTCCGTCTGGGATCTGCTGAACCTCAAGCCAGAAACGGTCCTCGGCTTGCCGGAGCAGTTGACGATGCAGTTTGGCATCTCGAGCGATTTCATCGCAGGTGCACTGAACGCGTACGACATCCAGACTGTTGGCAAGGACGCGTTTATCCAGAAGTACGACATACTGCAGCCGCACTATTTCGTTTCTCGCACGAAGCACTATTCGTGGCCCAAGGGCGCCGGTGCGTCCATACTCCCTGGTTGACGCGGATCTCTCTCACATGAGTGGGTCTTTGGAACAAACAGCTGTAGCGGGAATAGGTTCCGGGAACCTCATCGGCGTGGCCGTCGATCTGCAAGCCCGCCTGGACACCGAAGACCTGCGGAAGCGTCTCAACGCCTGTCTGAGCGAGAAGCGACCCGTGTACTGCGTCGTCGCGATCGCCGGCAGCACAGAGCACGGCGCTGTCGATCCGTTATCTGAGATCCTGCGTCTCAAATTCGAGTACCAGGAGAAAGGTTTGTCGTTCCTGGTCCACGTGGATGCTGCCTGGGGTGGCTACTTCGCCTCCATGAAGAGGTCCCCGCCAGTTTATAGGACGGATCCAGAAAATGCGTTTGTTGGTACCATACCGCTCTCGGATTATACCAACAAGCAGTTTCATTTATTCAAGCTGGCGGACTCTGTCACGATAGACCCGTACGTACCATTGTTACCTCCTTTGCAGCACGGCTCAACGTAGGGCAGACACAAATCCGGCTACGTCCCATATCCCGCCGGAGGCCTTGTGTACCGTGACGAACGCGCCAGGTTCCTCGTAACATGGACGAGTCCATACCTCGATGGACAACAGGGAGGTGTGGAAAGCATAGGTGTATACGGTCTTGAAGGAAGGTCGGTGCAGATCACATGGGGCAAGAACTCTTCTCTGAACAGTCATCTTAATACTTTGTAGTAAACCGGGCGCCGCGGCTGTGTCCACTTTCATGAGCAATGAGGTTATCGGACTGCATCCTTCCGAGGGCGGTTACCACACTTTGCTCGGGGAAGCGGTCTGGACGGCGACTAAGGTAAATATGGTTCTGTCGCTGCGTCGGTGTTTCTCATAGCTGTGTTCTTCGCAGATGTATTGCCATTGGGTGACTATGGACAGCGGCGCAGATGGGTTCAAGGTCACGCCTCTGCAGATGCTCCCGGCAGAGAAGGACGGAGGCGACGTCAAAAAGGAGAAGGAGAGGATTCGGGCAACCATTCTCAATCGACCGAACCTCGAGTTGGTCCAAGATCAGGAGGCTTACGAATTGCTCTGCCAATTGGGGTCTGACCTTATGATCAACACCTTCGCTTGCAATTTTCGCCTCGGAGACGAGCTCAATATGGATGTGGCCCAGGCAAACTACTTCAATCGGAGGATTTACGAGAAGCTTTCCATCCTCAAAGTGACGGATAACATGAACGAACGAGATATAATCCTCATGGCCACGAGTTTGTCTCAGGACGAGTATGGTGCATGTCTCACGAACTTGAAAACTAGGATGGGTGTCAAGGGGCCGGAGGACCTTTATGTCCTAGCCAATGTCTGCATGTCTCCTTTCCCCACAGCCCGTAACTTTGTTGGGAACTTGGCCGACGCATTCCAGAAGGTCGCCCAAGAAATCTCAGCAGTAAGCAGTTCCATTCGGCACCTTGGTACTTCATACTAACTTTGAGGAAGGACTGCCGTTGGCGCAACACGGTTTCGCCGGATCGCCACACTTTCTTGCTTCAAGGCACGGATCCCGTATACTTGGTCTATCTTCCGATGTTCGAGGCTGCCAATGCTAGGAAACGCGCGATTGTCAGAGCTCACCTCCCTAAGGACATTATGGACCTCTATATGGGAGCTCGCACAGACCCCACCAAGTTCTTCACCCTCACTACGAGTGAATCTGTCACCCTCGACTCCATCTTACGCTCCGGGGGGTCCTTTGATGCAGTGTTAGATCAAGGATACCCTGACTTGGTCCATCGCATTTGGCATCTCTCTTCAACGTTCACTGTCTCTGACATCACGGTCCTCGTCGAGGAGTCCTTGGAGGGGCAGCATCTTGATGCTAGCTATCCCAAAACAATGCCGTTCTACTTTTTTGGTACCCCGAAGGAAGCCCATATCGACCACTTACTCTTACGTGCACCAAATGTTCAGATTTGTGCGAGTGACGTGGAGTTTGACTTCGGGGCCGTTCAGAATGTGATCGAAGATATGCTGGGGCAAGGACTGGTCATCGTCATGAACGACGTGCCTGAATATGCCATGCAACCTTTCACGTCCAGTCATCACCCCGAGTTCTTTGAACCTAGTGCTCAACCGCAAACGTTTGCGGTGTCAGCATACGAAGTTGCTGCCAGGAGCAAAGATGGTCATGGTCTGGATGGAAGGCTGGGTAACAAGATTGGGGATGGCCACATCATCCTGAATGAACGAATCTACGTCGACTACAACTGCTTGAATGCCGACCCAACGGATCCCGCTCTTCACGGGCCCCATTCCATACTCAACAGGTTTGATCTCGAGATAGCGAGACTCTGGGACTCTTATCAACGCAAGATGGCTGTTCGCCGTGAATGGAGGGATGCATTCTTCAAGCATGTCAGGAGTGGCCCTCGCAGTGCGACACGAGGCAAGCATGGCGGCCAACCTGGCCCATCCCGTGACATGGACTAGGGGGTGTAGAGAAGCTGTACTAGTCACCAAAGTATGTCTCTGTGTATATTGTGTGTAACGGTACTTCTGTGCTGCAGATGTATGATCATCGTCATGTCATTCGAATAAACATGCCTCCTCGTGTGTGATCTCAGTGGGGCATTCATCAAGCTCGAGTGTACTTCTACATCTGAGACATCAAGTAAATTGCAATTGCATAGGGCATAGGTGGTAAATACAGACAGACTTCTAAGCGTACGTAACATGGATAAACTTGCGCAAGGCACCTCGGAGCAATCAGCAGACGAGAGCGCAATCACTGATGTAACGAAGAGAATACACTTCACAATGCATCATGGATAGCAAACGATGACAGCGATCCAACGGCCAGGGCTGCATGATTTAGGGTACGAGGCCCTACTCGGGAGAAATGATGATCGGGAGATGAGGACGAGAGACAGGGAATAGATAGGCAGGGCAGTAGGCCACTGCAGTGCGCGGGAGTGTGGGGCGATCAGTTTGAATATAAAGGATTGAAGTGCTCGGACTGTGTGACTTCGGGGGAGGGGGATAGATAGGCAGGGCAGTAGGCCTCTGCAGTGCGCGAGAACATAGAGTTTGAAATGTCGGAACTGCTGCGTCTAGGGGGGGAGGGATTGATAGGCAGGGCAGTAGGCCTCTGCAGTGCAGGGAGCTGGTCGGGCGATCCAGTAGGAACGCATAGAACGTGAGATGTCCGGACGCCTGGACTGCTGCTGCTCAGTGATGTCGAGGGGCCGTATTTATGGAGCAGTGGGTCCATCCAATGCTGAGAGGACGGCATGACGCGTCCAGTTGTGTGGCTCCGCGCGTGTTCGGATCTTGTGAAGCTCGGGAGGGGAGCGACCAAGAGGACGAACGAGTGGAGCGGGAGTGCCTCGGGGAGGGGTGTGGTAAGGGGTGCGAGGATAGCGATTAGGAAGCCGCAAGGAGAATCAAGCGGGGGTTGGTTACAGGGCACAACTTGGACAATGCGAAACAATCACGAGAAGAGTAGTAGAAGCCAGGAGCCGACTTGGAGAGGAGTTGATAGCAGGCAGGGTGGTTGAGATATTGAGAGCAATCGGCGACCTGATACCCGAGAGAGAAATAGCCCAACAGAGAAAGCAAGGGAAACCCGCAACAAGACATGTAGATGCAAGAAGAGACTTGACGAGAGGACTGGCAGCCAAATCAACAGAAGGAGTCGTCGTTGTCGTAAAATGCAGGAGTGCGTTTACGGCGATATTCGATATCCCACTGCGAGGGCGTCAACCCTTCGATCAGGTCCCATTGCAATAGGCGGGGCAGGCGCTCGGGTTTCTCCGATCGGCGCAAAAGTGTCGCGAAGATACCAGAGCGAGCACCTTCAAAGGGACCCTGTTCCACGAGAGGAGAGCGATAAGCAATCTCGGGGTAAGGGTCTTCATCGGAAGTGTACGGCTTTCCCAGAGGCAAAACGACTGCAAGATCGCCACCGTACGGAAGGTCACCGCATTGAGGAGGAATCACAGGGGCTCTGACCTTTCCCTTGGCCAGCTTACCCCAATTGCTGTAGAGCAGCGTCGTAAGAAGCTGTGTAGATCGATCGAGAAGTTCTCGCAACTTACATCGTCCTGAAGAAGGGCTTGCGCTTGAGATCACGAATAGTGGCTCGATCAAAAGGATCCTTCTCCGTCATCTGCGGCTTTTAATTAGTGTACGCAAGTCAAAGAATAGGGCCATCGACTCACGTTCTTCAGGACAACCTGAAGGTTCGGGCTGACTTTGTCTCGGGCATCGAAAACGACCGGCTCGCGCAAGACCTGGTTGAACAATACCATCCTATTCTTGTGGCCATCTTTCTCGCCTGCCCAAGGAAGCTAGGTGCGAGAAAGTTGAGCACGTTTCCGCATGACGGCGCAAAAAGTGGGACTTACCCTTCCACATCGCATTTGAAAGGCAGTAACACCCAAGGAGAAGATATCCGCATCGAAAGTGTATCCAGCCTGAGAGATCACCTCGGGGGCGGTGTACCCGTCGGTGCCAGCGTAGTCGTAGCAGTTGTACCGAGAAGGATCATCGAAGTTCTCATCGAACGAGTCGAATGTGGACGATAATTCAGATTGACGCATGACGGGGTTCCACGTAGCCTCGGTTGTGGGCTTCTGGAAGATGTGACAAAGCCCTAGGTCAGCGAGGACGGCATTCCCTTTGACGTCGATGAGGATGTTCGCAGGCTTGATATCCCGGTGGATGATCTTGTGCTTGTGGAGATGCTCAACGGCCAGCATCTTACGAGGAAAGCGTCAGCAAACATTCAGTACAGAAGTGCCGGAACGAGACACGTACCAACTGCGCAAGATAAACCTTAACGCGAGCCTCAGAGAAAGCACCAACCCTCTCCAACTCATGCTTCATATCGCCACCCGGGCAGTAGGTCTACCATTCCCATCAGCAACGCTCGGCGGAAACCCAGAACCACAATAAAAACTCACCGTCATCAACTGATAACCCCAGTCATCATGGCCAGACGCCTCGAGAGTCATCAAGAACGGGTGCACGCCGTACATCCTCGCCGCACGGAACTCGCGCATGAACATCTCGTGCGCCGCCTCATCGCCGCCGCAGCGTACCTTGGGGAGCACCTTCACCGCGGAGAGCCGCGTCGTCGCCTTGTTCTGGACGACGAAGACGACGCCGAAGGCTCCCTCGCCGATGCGCTTGAGCGTGTGGTACTCCTTCTCGAAGTCGACGGCCTGCTGGACGAGGGTCGTGTCCGAGCTATTGGCACCCTTGATGGTGATGTCGTTCTGGGAGTACTCTACGGAGGGCTTCTGCGTAAAGAGTCAGGCTAGGCAAATGGTAAGTGGAACTACTACGACGAACCTCGCCGGTGATGGAGTAGACACTGCCGTCCGTGAGCTGGACAGGCTTGGGAGAGTTCTTAACGAAGACGGAGCGGGGAGCCGCGATCTGAGCTCGCTTGGGGGTCACGATAATGGACATCCGGTCAGCGGTGTCCTTCTTCATCTTGAATTGCCAGACCGCAGCGTCAACTCAAGACATCGGACAAGTGTAAGACTAGATATCCTACCTCGATGCTGACTTGCCTGAAGGAGCCCTGGACGTTGAAGACCATGTCGGCTTTGACGTTCAGGACCTCGGGGGTAATGTAGGCGTTGTAGATAGACTCGAGCACCTCACGCTCGATGTCGGACATAGAGACAACGGGAACGGTCTTGACAACGGCGACCTCCTTTTCATCGCAGGGGAGAGCGGGGGCGGCCTAGTAGCATCATGTCAGCCACCAGATTCCCAGAGGGGAACGCAGCAATGGACGATTACCTTCGCCGCGGAGGGGGCCTTCTTCTTGAAGATGTTGAGGGTGAAACGCATGTTGATAGACGGCGGTCGTAAAAAGGATAATATGCGTGGGTGGGACTTGCTATTGCTTGACTCCTGACGCTGCACTGGTCGAGGAGAAGGCGTTAGGAAGTCGAGGGGGGGAAGTCCGTGCTGGACGACGGTCTATGTACTGGTTGTGATGAGGGTGATGGTGCGTCGATACAGAGGTGGGTGGGGAACTAGCTATTGCTTGACTCTCGACACTAGACAGGTCAAAGAGAAGGCGTTAGGTAGTCGAGGAGTGGTAGAGTAATGTGTGAGGTCTTGGTGTCGTGCGGTCGAGGTATGATGTGTGAGGCTGACTAGGTATTGCTTGACTCTTGACACTAGACTGGTCTCGGAGAAGGCGTTAAATAGTCGAGGCGGATGCGCGCGAAGGGGCGTAAGTGTAGTAGCGAAGATGAGTTGGCGACTGCTGTGTAGCTTGACTCTTCAAAGATAGATGATCGAGGAGAGGGCGTAAGGCGGTCGATGCGTATCGGTGAAGGATTGGCGGGTCGTAGAGTTGAAGTCGATGGCTTCCTGGTGGATAGTCGACGAAGGCGAGGGGGAGCTTGACTCTTGAGGACCCGGATGGGAATGCGAGGGAACGCGCCGATGGACTTCCTCGAGCAGGGGGGGGTTCGACTATATACCCAAAGCACCCAGAGATCGCCGGGAGCGTCAATCGAGGTGCTGACATCCGAGCGCACTGAGACATGGGAGAAGCAGGAGTATTGGGATGTGAGCTGAAAGGTCCCGCTCATCGAGCGAGGCCTTCAGCTCGAATCCCAATACTTGCTCATTTCTCGGAAGTTGAAGCCACGGTATCTCAGTCTTCTGCGGCTTGTGTAAGTCGCCTCGATGAAAATGCCCGAGAGATCGTCGGGAACGTCAATAGAGTTGCTGATATCCGGACTTGGAGACATGGCGAGAGTGTCAATATTGCCATACGAGCCGAAAGCCAGCAACCCCCCCTCCCCCGGCTAGGCGCGTGCTTTCAGCCCACATCGCAATACTCACTCGTCGTGTGTGGGCTGTCAGCCGCAGTGGCCCTATCGTCCATAGTTCATGCCGCGTCGATGGAGTGGATGATGACACTGGATATACCATTAAATGCTAGAGTACATGTAGAAGATTTTGACTTCCGCGCGAAGGATCAGTCCCTGCCGTACATGTCAACGAAACTGGAGCAGAGGTCGCAGAGAGAGCATACCAAATACAATACATTTATCTTTCCTTGCTTCACTTCCTCGCACTTATTCGACATTTTCCAAAAAACCGACCCCACCCGCCTTCACCTTCCCAATGAACGCCTCGTACCACCTCGCAATCACGCCCATCGGCACCGCACTCTCGGGCGTGATCCCCGTCCCGCCCACGAACCCACTCACATAATTAAACAAGTGCTTCACGATCCTCTCCGCCAGCAACGTCGGATCGCTCAGCGGGCTCACCTGCGGCTTCGCGAGCGCGGCGGGCAGCGTGGCCATCTGCGCCATGATGGAGGGGAGGGGCTCGATCGCGAGGCCCAGCACGGCCGTCACGTCGGCGGGGACCTGCGAGGGGTCGATGCCGATGGTGGGCGTCGAGGTGCCGGAGGAGAAGGCGGAGTGGGCTTGCGAGGTGCTGCTTTGCGGAGCGAAGGTGCCCCGGAGGCGGAATATCGCTGAGGGCTTTTCGTTCGACAGCCTGCGCGGAACGTTCTTGGAATCCCCGCTCTATAAAATATACGAGTACACTTCAAACACTTACATCCCGAGCAACTGGAAGCCCTTCCCGGGCCAGTAGAAGTGCACGCTCGCCCCGTACCCATCAGGGAAAGGGACTACAGAATCATAATCAATTCCCTTCAATACGTCCACACTATAGTAGCACATCGCAACGTACCAGTTCCCAGCAAGAATACACATATATGATTTATGCTCCCCGCATTGGGCAGCTCAAACATCGCATGCGTCTCATCGATCTGCTGCAGATTCGTCTGCATGAGACGGCCGGCAACGCAGCACCCAAACATCGTTCAAACCTAGCAGTGGGTCGGGAAGTTTTAAGGCAAGAGGGGGCGGGTGCGGTGAGACAAGTGAGAAAGGAGGAGCTGGGCCATGGCGGAGACGCAGAAGTAGTGCTTGTCTGGTGGCGCCGACGTCGACTCGGACAAAGGACAACGGCCTTGCTGCACCGAGAATATTCCCGCGGATTCTATACCCTGTCAGTATCAAGCAGGCAATTCTCCGTATTGTAGGCTGGGTACACCTCCATCAGATGTAAATTGGTAGACGAACAGCAACCGGTCGACGACCAGCGGGAACAGGACGAGGGATACAACGCGCTTAGCATTAATCCATAAACCCATAAAGATTCAGTGAAGCATCAAGGGGTCGACATTACGGTCACGAATCCAACGTCCGCGGATGCAACGCAATAACCAACGCGCAATTAACCGCGCCCTCCCCTCCCTCTCCCCCGTTCTTCAGCTTCAGCCACCTCCCAAACCGCATCTCCTGCCCGACACCCGCCACGAGCAACAAGCTGCCCACGTCGCTCGCCTTACTCTTCTTCACCCCGTTGACCCCATTCCCGTTTGGTAATCGGACATCCTCCTGTTTCGCCCAGGGAATATTGTCGACGGCACCCTTCGGGGGGGAGATGATCTGCAAAGAGTTGATGATGCCCGGTGCGGGAACGGTCCCCACCAGTGAAAAGGACTTGAGCTTCTGGTCGAGCTTCCATATTCGAATGGAGCCCTCCCATGAGCCTACACCGGTCAATTAGTTCACCAAGGGATAAGGAAGATAAAAGAGAGTTAACGTACCCGAGGCAAACAAATCCGAATAACGCAGAGCTGCGATGGAGGTCACCCACCGTGGCGTCTGTATCAGCCCCTCCGTCTCCGAGTGCGTCTCGTGCAGCCCATGCGCGAGCGCCTGCGTAAACACTGGCTTCTTTTTCTGGGTCGTCCACAAGCAGATCGACCTAGCATACCAGAGTCGTTCAGGATCAGTACCCCATGTACAAACCACACCAACGTACCCGCTATCCCCCCCACTCACAAACGTGCTCTCATCCAGCATCGCCACGCACTCCACACTCCCCTCCACATACCTCTGCTCCCTCTCCTTCCTCCTCTGCCCCTCCTCCTCCCCGTCCTCGTCCAGCCCCTCGAGCGCCCCGCCCTCGAGCACCTCCCGGACCTTACTCCGCCCTCCCCCGCGGAAGACGAGCTGCGTCTGGTCGACGATCTTCCAGAAGCGCACGGTGCGGTCGCGCCCGCCGACGCTCACCGCCGTCTCGCCCTTCAGCGCGTCCACCGCCTGGATGCAGTCCTGGTGCCCGAAGAGCGTCTCGACGTAGCCCATCACGGAGAGGTCGAAGAGTTTCAACGTGCGGTCGAAGGAGGCAGAGTAGAGTTGCTGGGTGTTCTTTCGGAACGTTAGACCCTACAGGAGAGTGAGCATGCTCGGTCGATCGCGGAGGGAAATGGAATGGGCGGAACTCACGGATATGAGATCCTTGTGTCCGCCAAACGCCTTCACCCACTCCCCCTGCTCGGCGTCCCAGACGACCACTTTCCGGTCTTTCCCCCCGCTAGCCAGGTACTTCCCGTCTGTACTAAGCGCAAGCGCGAGCACCTCGTCCGTGTGCCCCTTCACCTCACCCGCTTTCTCCTTCCCCTTACCCTCTTTCCGTACCTTGTGGAACACCGCGAGCTTTTTGCCCGTGGGCAGATCCCATTTAATGATAGATCCCTCCTTTCCCGCTGTAAAGAGGAATCGGGCGTCCTCAGACGCGACAGCGGAAGTAACGGAGAGTCGGTGTCCGCGCGTGCGCAGAGTAGTTGTAGGCAGCGTGCTGAAATCAAACTTGTCACAAAATTAAGACATATACACCCTCCAGAACCCGTCCGGGGCTCCGTAACAATTTCCAGCGACTACAAGACACTCACCTCATCTGCAACCCACAGCCACACTTTCCCCTTCTCCTCCAGCACGTCCTTCTTCAGCCGCTCGCTGATCAGCTCGCGGTCGATCTCCGCCGCATCAAACTCGTCCTCGCCCCTCTTCAGCCCCTCCTTCACGCTCTCCAAGTACAGCTTCGCCAGCCTCAGCCGCTTCTCCGCGGGCGTCTCGTTCTCCAGCTCGTCCCCGCTCCCCTCCTCCACGTCCTCCGCGCGCAGGTCCATATCGTCGATCCCGACATCCGACCCGGTCCCGGAGGAGAGCTCCTCATCCCTCGTCGCCCGCGGTTTTGGCTTAGCTTTTGAGGAGGAAGGGGACTTGCTATTGCTTGTGGATGATTTGGGCTTGCCGTTGGCGGTGCGCGCGAATTTTTTGGGTGCGTCGGATGTTGTCGCGCGCTTTCGCTTTCTGGGCTTTTGGGTGGCGAAGAATGAGTCCGGCATCGTGGATAATGAGGGATGTAACGGGAGCTCAGTGAATACGGGACTTCGCAGGTGAGGTAACCTCAAAAAATTGGACTTCGCGATCTTAGAGGCACGATCACGTGATATTACCGCCGAGGACCCAGAGTACCGCACCTTGGCTTCGTCTGCAAATCTATCTGGCCGAGGCATTTATGCTCAGCGACGGGCAAGAGCAGTAAGTGTTTGATATACATTGGATGTCAGTTCAGACCGTGTTATCAATTACTCGTCCATGTATTACTGCGCCGTTTATAAGTCACGTCGAGCCTGGATTAAGCCTTGGGTGAGATGATACTTGAATTACCAAGCTTTGATAAGGCTTGTTAGTGGTTGTTAAAAGGTCTTTAGTTAAGCATCAGGGAGGAAATGCAGTCGTTCCATCGCACGTAGAGGATACGAAGGGTCGGATGTTGAGATGGATCCGGATTTGGTAATGCCTCTGTCATATATGGACGGGTCGTCCTCCATATGGCAATCCTCGTTCGAAGCGTGAAGAGGACAATCGGAGCTCTGTAACAAGACTCGGAGAGAATTACACTGAAGTAGCTTTAGGTGTAAGAACAAGGAAAAGCTGAAATAAGGCCAGAGTATCACCAGCGATGGTTGAAGGAACTTCAGAATCACAAGCTCGATGGGTACCTCGGGTCCGCAACGGCCTGGTTCAGTGAGTCGTGAGTCGTGAGTGACCTCTACTTAGACTTTATTCAACCGTGGTGTTCCAATACCTATCGTACTGGATAAGCATACGGCAATCCACTTCTGTACAGTACCATGAAGGTGACAAAGGCTCAGGTATACCACTGATACGTCCACAGGGAGAACTCCTCGGTCAAGATCAAAAGTTGGTGCCAGGTGTTAAATTCCCGTCGCTCGATGTAAGTCAACAGAGTTGATCAGAGTTACACTGTATGGTGCTTATCAAGCGTTTTCTACATATGTATACCCTCGTATACCACGCCCCGTTGAACGAGTCACTCATGACAATTCTCTCGCGCACGAATAGCGCCCGAAGATATTCACCGTGAGTCGGTGTACGCTATTCGTATCGCGACTGCAGACAAGTCCCAGTCGTCTGTGCGCAGTCGCGATACGAATACCGATACATCATACCGGTGGTTTAGTGCGGATGTCAGCAACCCGATCACTTTCAGCTTTGGATCGAGTTGCTGACATCCAAGGGTGGAAAGGTATTTAATTTGCTTCGACTTAAGACCAACTACCAAGTACGCCCTTCACTTCAAGTCCCTCAAGAGTCAGCAACGCAGCGCCCCCTATCCGATATTATCGTCTTCGTACCCTCAACCATAATGTTCTTCACCATCAAGGTCAACTTCTTCAAGCCTCGCAAGCACAAGCCTGCTCAGGTATGCGCACTGCTCTCTCTAACCATTGTGACGCGTGGCTGACACTGCTAAGATTGCTCCGCCTCCCGCCCTGATGGAGGTCGCCCAATCTGACGATGACGACAAGCAATTGGCCATTGTACGTTGTACATTCTCTACAGCTGTAACACGCCCTGACAGATGCCCAAGATACCCGCGGGTCGCTCGGACTCGGAATCGGACCCGAACCCTGAGTTCGAAGTCCTGGAGGCCATCTATAAGGCCCAAATCAACCCTGAAGTTCTCAATGTCCATTCTGATATGTTTCTCCACCTTAACCGCACCTTGAGACGTGCCACTCAGAAGGTACCATGGAACATCCTTCAATACAATATCCGGTGGCTAACGTTCATGAATACAGATCAACCAGGGAGCCTCCTGGGGCATTACTCGTATCTCCATTGCGTCCAGCGAAGAGTCCTACGGTGAACTGATCGTCACGACCCCGGCGCCATTGCGCATCGCGAACGAAACTCCCAGCTCTTCCGAGCGTCCTCTCGCCATCACCTCTGGTTTGATCGAGTCAGCCGCCGCCGAGACCCCTGAATCTGTGCGCTTTGCGGATGCCGCGACGACCTCCCCCGCCTCTTCAAATGGTTCCACCGACGATGTCTCCGAGGCCGTCATCATGGCAAGGCCTGCCCCTCTTCGCAGGGCCAATGGTCGCACGACATCTTTCCTGCTACTTGATGAACCATCCCGCGAGGATTTATTCGAGTCGATGTTCGGGGAGAGACACACCCAGATGCCCCTTATCAGCGGCCCCTCCATCTCCTTCGGGTCTTCCATGCTCTCGAGCGACGAGTTATACGAGTCGTTGGTCGTTCATACGCCTACTCCACTGCGTTTTATGGACGGGACGGTGAGGCCGCTGTGGTCCGCTGATTCTTCCAGGAACGACTCCCCTGAGGCTTCCGGTCCGAGGCGTCAGCCTCTGGCTATCATGAACGACTCTATGTCGAGCTTTGGTCCTATGAATGGTGCGAGCATGGACTCTTACGAGTCCATCGCTCCTCGTCAGCCCCTCCGTGTTGTCAACGGGGATGCTTCAACTGTCAGTACTTTAGAGGAAGAGGTCCGTTCTCCGTCATTTTCTTTAGCGGGATCTCGTCATTCATTCACTCACACATCACCCCAGCTTCCCTCTTCCTTCCTCTCGGCCGACACCACGCACGTCGCCAGCCAGTCCACAACCACCCCGACCTCAGACCCTCCCGTTGAGCTCACCAAGGACTACGATGCGGTCAAGAAGCTCGGTGCGGGCACCTTTGGCACCGTCTACTGCGTTCGCAACAAGGCCACCACGAAGCTCTCCGCGGTGAAGATTATCCCCAAGCAGCTCACGTGCGAGGACGGGTCGACGCGGCCTAGTCTCCCGCTGTTCGTCAAGGAGCAGGAGGCGGCGAAGATCGTCGGGGACCATCCGTATGTAATTAGGCTGGAGGCGAGTTGGCATGATAAGGATAATTTCTATTTGATGACGGTGCGTGCTCCTAGCTTCAGTCCACTGTTTGAGCTGGAGGTTGATTGTACCACTATAGCCTTTCTATCCAGGGGGCGATCTGGGAATGCATATTAAGAGATTCGGCCGGTTCACTGAAGAGCGCGTCCGTTTTTATATGGGGCAACTGGTAAGAGCAGCCTGTCCTTCTTTCCATACACGCGGTTACATCGTTCTCTAGGCCCTTGCCATCGAGCACCTCCACGACCACAAAATCATTCACCGCGACATTAAGCCCGACAACATCCTCCTGGACGCCAAGGGAAACGCGGTTCTCGCTGACGTCGGCGTCTGCCACACGTTCAAGCACAAACTCACCGTGCACGTTAAGGATCAGGACCCCGACGCGACCCTCCGGGTGCAGCAGCCGTACTGGCTCTCCAGCCTCAAGTGGAAGAAGGGCCAGCAGCTGTCATCCTCTACTCTGTCTTCTTCGGAGAACCCGGGTTACGATCCATCCTGTATGTGCTACGAGGCTTATGGCTCCGAGGCGTACATGGCGCCGGAGATGCTTGCCGGCAATGGGTACAGTTTCAACGTGGATATCTGGGCTCTAGGAGTGAGCGCGTTCGAGATGCGCTGCGGCAGGGTGAGTTTATCATACTTCATTTTCTGCGTGACCTAAACTTGGCCGTCGTAGCTGCCGTGGCAAGGTAACAAGGATGGCTCGTTCTGCTCGGCAGACGCGACCTATCAGGTTATCCACGATCCGTTGGAGTTCGAAGAACGTGATAACATTTCTTTCGATTTCCAGTCTATATTGAATAAGGTCCGCGCGAACGTACTCGTTACCCCCAGCGACTCACTGACAGTGAGAGTCCAGATGCTTACGAAGAAGCCTCACTTCCGGGCTACAATCCCGGAGTTGAAGAATCACCGTTTCCTGAGGAACATGTAAGTCCGCATTCAACTCTCGTCTAGGGTCATCGCTCATTTGTTTCTTCACAGGAACTGGAAGAAGCTGGCGCAGGGCAAGGCAAAAGCGCCGTATGTCCCTGCACAGTGCACATCTCTCCCCCGGAACTACCGCTACATCCCCCTTCCTCTCGGGGACGCCTTCTCTCCCGCCGAGGACCCCAACCCCGAGCTGAACTTCCGCTCCCCCAGGCTGGTCGACGCGGCGCCGCTCGTTGCTTCGTCGTCCTCTGACAGCATGGGTGGGCTGAACGCTACAGCCTTCAGGTGGATCGTCAGCAGGCTCTTGGCTCCCAAACCCAAGCGCAAGCCCGCGCCGCAGTGTGTAAGCCATCCATGGAACACGGGCGCCGCTCCTTCGCCTTCGCGGGACTTGTGCGACGTCACTGGACCCTCGGCGCCTGTTGACGCCACTTTGGCGGCTTGAAGGGAGCGCGAGCTCTCTTCATTGCTACCACTCTGACGACCTTTACGACCTCTCATGACACTTTACGACCTTTCATGACATATACCCCCTCTTGCTTGTCTTCCTCTTGGCTGCTGTGTTCTTCGTCCTGGATATCTCGTACCCATGCTCTGTTGTCTCCTGCCTTCGAGCGCTTCGTTATTGCTGCTGAAGAGACCGTTGTCGTCCTGTCGTCGTCAAACCCGGAGTCGTCCGGAACTCATGCCTCATATTGCTATTGTCAGATTGCTTTCGTTCTTGCTATCGCAACCCCTCCCCCTCGCTCAACCTCCCTATCGCCCACACCTCAGCATATCGCCTCGACTCCAAGTACCTCCCTTGGCTTGCTGCCGAGGACGACACTATCTCCCTACCCCCAGCCGGCCCCAAATGGAGCTCTGCATACAGTTAAGGCGTTTTGCTTCTCCACGCCGTCAAAATCAAATACCCCAAGTATTGCAACAGCCGCAAGAGAATCACCCTCTCATCCTTCTTCGCAAAACAGAGGCGCCACAAAGTGTCGCTATCGCCTGTCGCCCCCCGCATGTTCAAAATAAACTACCCCATGTTCTCGGTGACAATTACGCTCGTATTTTCTGTCCTGTATCGTTAGTAAGTCCCAATGGGACGCAGTGTGTCCGGTCTCCTTCTTTAAGCTTGGATCGATTTCATGACATGTTGTTTGTATAGCATTCTCAGAGCGCATACGCAGTTATATCGTACCAGCACATTGTATCTACCAGTTGTCGCATAGTCGTATATATTAACATTATCCTGCTTTTGTGGACTCGAGTTACGGTGTCGGTAATTATCAGGTTATGACAATCATCGACATCGTGCGCGCCCTGTCGCGCCGCCTGCAGAGCACGTGGCTTTGTGACAGCGTCGCTCGGGAGGCCAAATATGGTATTCCCGACTCTGCCACAGACGCGTCGCGTTCTAACATTGTGCGCCACCGTAGCCTTTCGTGCAGCTGCCATCATAGGCTTCCAGTAGGGTGCTGCTGTGCTGGGTCCGTCTAGAGGCCCTTGAAAATTTCCAGATTGTCCAGCACCACTGGCAGTGTCCTCCGACTTTCTCAGTCAAACCTAACGTGCGGTATACGAGAACAAACTGTAGGATCAATTGGTCGAAGTCATTTTTGACAGTTCAGAATCATGATGAGATATACGCAGTGATACACACTACTTCCGCTCTTCTCGTGCTCCCCCTCTTGAGTCGTAAGGATCAGCAAATGAATAGCATGATTTTACAGGTGCACAACACTTCAACGACAAGAGAAGATACTATACAGGATGAACAAATCATGAACTAGACAGATGCAACCTGCCCGCCATGTTCCAGACCTCTGCACAGGTCCTGTTAGCGACTTGATAAACGGACCCCTGAACATGTAGATAACCCTCTGCACGAAGGCGCCTCTTGATTTGCGAGTAGATCGTCGCTGAAAGTGGCATATATCAACACAAGAGTGCCTTCATCTGACTACGGCGGTATACTGACCTCGGTGGCAAGCCCAAACGTAAGGCGGGTCATCACCGACTTCGTGAGTGTCCAGATCGAATGAGATACCATACATGATCCGGGGTGATTGAGGCAACTGCAGAACACGATTCCCGGGAGGGAAAGGTCTAAAGGCCTATGTATTAGGGTCCATCGGACGTGTCGTTCGCCATGTCGGTTGCGCTTAAGGCTCTGTTTTAAGTATGCTGCACAGAGAATCAGCTTCTTGGGTGCTCTGTGCCTTCATGAGCCCTGGGGCACACGGTATGAAGATGGACTACCATTTGGACGCATACGATGGTCTGTCAGTGGGAAAATACCGACATATTGAAGGGAACGTCGTTGGCATTTGCCGGCCGACATGTCGACACTGGGCTCCGCCAGACTCCGCATGGCTTCGATGGGCCCATTTCTCGAAAATCATCAGTCTGGCCATGTCGGAGAGGGAAATTCAAGTCCCCAAGACCCCAATATCAGATCACTTGGACTTCTTTTAGTTTTTGGGACGTCCCTGGCACCATATCCGACTATACGTGACTTTCTGATTCCGGCGCTTGCACTGTCCTAGACTCCTCGTCAAGTCCCCGTACTGTCCCCGTACTGTCTCATCGCCCCGAGACACCAGCGGCAGCGCTATCGTTCACGGCCACTCTTCCACCTGCCTTATAAGGACGGCAATTACGGTCGTGATTTCATACATTGTTGCTCGAGAAAGGTATGTTGCTGCTCGGGGATTCAGCTATAGTCTGTACACTCGACGCATGTCGCCAGTCTCGCAGCCATGTCAACGCGCAAGACTCGCCGGTTTACGCCGGAACATGAGGCGATCATTGATAGGATGTTTAAGTGGGATGTGGCCTACAAGCTGCACCCCTTCTACCATGCCAAGTACCGAACGACCAACGCGGTAAGCAAAGCGGCGCACGCTAAAGCCCTAGAGCTCTTGAAGGTCACCGAGCCCTACAAGATATGGGCGACTCCCCAAGCGAATCCCGACTGCGTTATTGGTCCTGAATACTTCGACGTAGCAGATCACGCGGCGAGTAAACCTCCAGCTGAGGTTAGGGATCCCGTTGAGTGAGTCGCACTTCTTTTCATATCGCCTAGAAATTGACAATGATGCCCGCACAGACGGTGGCTCATCGTCATCGTTTTGGATATGGCTATTCAATGCTATGAGCATCTGTCTCTTCGCCCCCGATGGGAGCACCTGACCACCGAAGCCCAAAACAGGGCGTGAGTGCAACACCCGCCTCATACAATCCCTTAAGTTGATAGTCGCCTTGTTTCTCAGTCGGGCCTACGTGAAGGCGCAAGATATGTTTGACACAACTCGCTTCTTCGAACGTTCAGTGTCCCCGGGCCCTTCTGACCCAGAGCAACTAGCGCGGTCTGTGGGACCGCACCTGTTCCTATGTCGCATCCAACTCAAGGACGGCAGCACGTCTGATGTGCTTGATCATCTTGCAAGTTCGGTGGGCCGCTCGCGGTACGTCCTTCGCCCCGTTGGGTCAGAGACCACCATCGAGATGGAGGAGTCGGAATTGGAGGATAGGTTCGAAGCGGTTCTTTCCGAGATCTAGGATAGGTTGTCATACGCATTGCATAGCTTGTCTACTCTCGCTTTCGTTGCGGTCATTGTTTCAGAGGTGTTCAATGCCACATTGTTGTCCTTCATTACTATCTGATTGATTGGCAATCTTTCGCTCCACTTTTTTGATGTACGAAAGCTACTTCTTCAACGAGTTCTACGATTTCAAGGTGGCCCATATGTATCTCGCCGACAAAAGCGAGACATTGAAAGCCCCCGGACCTCTTGCACCCAGGATCTGCCAGACGCGTTCTGGACGCGATCGGTCACTTGTCACACTGTGTGATGAGCTGAAACGAGCCCGCTGATCCTTCATCGCCACCGAATGAATACTTTCCCCGCCAGTCTCAGAAAGTCGCGCCCGCTGGCAGCTGGGCTACGTAGCCCTGTAGCCCGTAGCCCGTAGCCCTGGCAAAGCCCGGGCTATCGACATTTCGTAGCCCTGTAGCCCCAATGTAGCCCTGCGCTGGCGTGGCTGGCTTGTGGCCCGCCTGGCTGCTCGTCTCCGATGGAGCCGCCGAGAGCTCCGAAGCTCACGCCGGGGAACTTGTCTAAAATAGGTTGCTGTGGCAGGTATAAAGCCTGGTCTCCTCCTCCCTTCTTCCCCTCCCGCCCGAGCATACGTTTATGTACTTGTGTTATGCCATTATAATAATTCTGAATGCACCCCATATGCACTAAGTTAGAAATCATGGCAATAACTGCCAGCTCAAAACAGACTCAATGCTTAGCCTACACAGAAAGGTCGGGCAGTGCATTAAGACATCCCCGGTAGGCTGCGGCTGTCATTCAAGTTGGAATACGCTTATCGACCGTTCTCGGGTTCCCTTGACCGCAGGAGGGGGCTTGTGAAGTGTTTATATTGCGTGCTGTTATGCAGATACCATCCCGACAACAGCACAAAGCACCGAAAATACTGCATATGACCATTCTTCCCGAGTACACGTGTAGCGCTCGCCGCTTTGGCTCTTGCGAGCATATCCCGCCTTCCGACTGACATACTGTACAGTACCCACCTGCAATTTTACGGCACAATGTTCCACTAAAAAAAGCCTAGAGGTCGCAGTCCACATGCGCGCGACACGCGTAGCATCGTGGCCGCGCGCGGCCCATCATACTTATGATCAGACTGTATTGCCATCACTATGTACACTGCACACTAAGTACTGTACGTCTACGAGAGAACGGGGGGCATTAGCGTTGCACCGCAAGCAGAGAGTATATATACGCTTCGGAGGTCGACTCCCTCCAAGGCATCACGTAGCCCGGGGCTACCGACCGGCCGATTCCTGCCCGCGTAGCCCTGTAGCCCAGCTCGACTCGAGCACAACAATCGGTAGCCCGGGGCTACGAAATGGTAGCCCGTAGCCCTGTAGCCTTTGATTTGGGCTGAGGGCTACGGGCTACAGGGCTACGTAGCCCACCAGCCAACGCGCGCGACGTTCTCGCCAGTCTTATTCCCTGTTTAAGGCCTGAAGGGCAGAGATCTCGGCGGGGCTCTCAAAGCAACTGGGCTTATAATTTTCTATCACCTTGACCTGACACATTGCAGCAATATTAATATGGCCCCGAAACCGCGAGGACCTCGCAAGTTCAGTGCCGAGCAGGAGGCGATAATTGATAGGATATTCAAGTGGGATTTGGCGTACAAGACACATACCTACTACCATGCCAAGTACCGAACGACCAACGCAGTCAACAAAGCGGCGCATGCTGAAGCCCTAGAGCTATTGAAGGTCACCGAGCCCTACAAGATATGGGCCAATCCCCAAACGAATTCCGACCGTGTTATTGGTCCCGAATACTTTGATGTAGCAGACTACGCTGCTAGTCACCCTCCAGCTGATGTTAGGGATCCCGTTGAGTGAGTCGCATTCTTTTTCATATCGCCTAGAAATTGACAATGATGCCGGCACAGACGGTGGCTCATCGTCATCGTTTTGGATATGGCTATCCAATGCTACGAGGAGTCGTCTGGTCGCGACGGATGGGAATTTCTAACTACCGAAGCCAAAAATAGGGCGTGCGTGTCTTACCCTCATTTTGCGATCGATTCCGTTGACTGTAGTCTTACTTTATAGTCGGGACTTACTTATGGCGCAAGATATGTTCGATACAACTCGCTTCTTCGACCGTTCGGTGTCCCCGGCCTCCCCTGACCCAGAGCAATCAGCGCGGTCGACTTCTTCTGTAGGGCCACATTTGCTCCTGTGTCATATCCGTCTCAAGGACGGTGAGGTATACGAGGTCGCCGACCACATTCATAGCGCCATGAATGGCGATTCATACGAGCTGCGACTTCTTGGGTCAGATGTGACAAAGAGGGTGGACGTGGATGACCTCGAGGAACAGCTTGTACAAGTTGTTTACGATGAAGAGGATGATGCTTCAATTTAGACTGCCCGGAAGGTTCACAGCACTTCCCTTCTGTCGGCGTCATGCTCCGAATCGTGACTAGCCCTTATACATTGGCATTCTTGGAGTTGTTACGTACGTTGTCAGTTACCCAATCTCGCGCATCATCGCAAGACTCATGTACATACTTAGCGAATATACATTGGACTGAGAATCTCGTCTTTCCATTTTTACATTTACGCCACAAGCGCGTCTTAGGCCAAAAGCGCTCAGCCACAGACGCGTTTCGCAAATTCAGGCTATCAGCATCCCCACAGCCACAGACCGCGTTATGCACGTGATCTGTCACAAGTCACCCACCATGACATCCTGAATCGGAACTGCGGCTCCATGCAGAAACACGTCCGCACGGCCGTCAGGACAGGTACCGCCGACTCGGTCGACAGACGGACAACAGGCTCTAGTTCCTATCTCGTGTATGGCGCACCGTGTGGTACAGGGATATCTCTCTAAGAAATGCGACAGCCACACCGCGTGCTTCAGGTCATGCACTCCATTTTGTACAACCCACGCTCGGATTTTTTAATATTCTTGTATAACGTACGGTACACTAAGTCTTCTTGGACGAACAGCAAGAGCCCCCGGCGGATGGAGCACCAGCGGACGAAGAAGAGTATGCACCTGGCAGCGTGGTCCACTATCAGACACTATTCAGGCAAATGACCTATCGAAGGACTCACTTTGATACGACGTCGACCGCCCGAACTGCGAGGTGCTCGAGGAACTGGACCTCCGCGCCGCACCCAGGCTCGTGAACTGCGATCCCGGACCGCGAATTGCATCACCACCACCCTGCCCCTGCCTAAGCTGATGCCCGGAACCGCAAGCACATGCACCCCTCTCCCCCGAGACAGCAAACGTCAGCCCCCTTGCGCCCTCCTGTTCGTGATTGCAGTGGTCGCATGAGCAGCCCTGGCAGCAGCCACAGCAGTCCGGAGGACAATTGCAGCGGCCCACGGCGCATTTGCACTGGCCGCCGCAGCACTCACTAGTATTTTCATTCATAGCGCCCGTAGTCCTCGACCCTGCATAATTCGGCCAAGCCTGTCCGGCCATATACCCTTGCATCACAGCAGGGGGAAGCTGCTGGGAGGTTGCCATAGGGTGAGATGCAGACGCCTGCGGACCGCCGCCCATCAAGTCCGGGATACGAGCCAAAAGCTCTTCCGCCAGCTGGAATGACTGCTGATCACTGAACTCGGGCGACGCGGCTTCATACGGCAGGGACAGGATGCTGCAGGACAAGCACGAGGAGCATGAGTTTTGGTTCGTGCAGGTCTGGAAGGAGGTGAAGCCAGCCGCGGCAGGCCCACGGTGTTCGAGACAGCCAGGGCAAGAGCAGCTGTCTCCACAATTGCACAGTGGGAAGGATTCGTCGGTGGGAGAGGGCCATACTGGAGGCAGGAGCGGAGGCTGGCTAGACGCGTTTTGCATTGGATGGGACGCCGGCGAACTAGTGAACAATTGGTATAGATGTGGCGGGACAGTGTTTTGGCCCTGAGCGACACCAGTGCCTATGGTAGGCCTGGCTGTCGCCAGGGTAGTGCGATCCTGGGTGTGAATTTGTTCATACGCGCGTCCGTAAGGGCTATAAAACATAGAGCTATGGGTGGGATGCCGAGGCGGATGATTCGCGGGGATGACAGAGGAGGGTTGGGAGCTCGTTCCCAGCGATGTTCCTGGAGTGGGCCGCGGAAGTACAGGACGAAAATGAGGCTGGTTCAAGCCCTCAGGCAGACGATGGGCAGCACCTCCTGAACTGCCGGCGCTACCTTCCCGGGTCGTCGTCGAGCCCTTGCGAGTCTTCCCAGTTGATCTCGGTGTAGCGCAGTGACAAGGACCTCCAGACTTGCATTCACATGTATCGCAAGTTCCTACGCAAAAGGTCAACTTCGCGTGCCAAAGAGGGTACCAGATACGCACCTCCATGCTCCGAGTCTGATGACGCCTCCGAGGTGAGCTGCGCAGCCACCGCGGCCTCCAGTTCTGGGGGCAAACCAGTCGGGAAGGCGGCCGAAGCCGGAACCTTCTTACTGCCTGAAACCGAGAGGAAAAGATGGGAAATGGTCTTATTTGTGAGCTCCTTGACGCAGCCAGGTATGTTAGCGAACTCACCTTTCCTGCTGCCCGAGGCCTCTCCCGCGTCGTCCTCTCTGGACTCGCATATACATTTGACGTGCACTTGTTTTGTTTTGCGGAGCTCTCTGCAGTGTTCGCATTGTGTTACAGGCCGCCCTTTCCTCTTGATCTCGAATAGGGGTCGATCGGTGTGCTTGCATGCGGACGAGCGATGCCCCTTAATGCACGTCTCACTAGGGCTGGTCAGACAGCAGAACACAGGACATACATACAGCCAACATACCAGGCATATTTCTTTCCGTCGACCACAACCTGGACGGTGGCGGTAGACATTAGGTTCGCTGAGAAAGGCAAGGTGGAACCTGAGAAATAGCTCGCTCACCATCATGTGCTCTTCAGCCGCCGCTTTAGATATGACGAATGAATTCCTCCCCTTAATATAACACTTAATCGACTTCACGTTCGCAAATCCTCGCAGTCGACTCGACGGGCGACAAAAAATCGAGACGGAGAGCAAAGTCGGGCAAATGTGGCAAATAATCAGCAAAAGCACGTCGCGGACGTTTCGAACCGCCCACGACGCTCAGAGAGCGTGTGTTATTGCGACGAGACTCGATGCAAGCGGACGTCGAATACAGGTGTCACCAACATGAGTAGAGGGGGTTTATGGTGTTGAGGGAGCGCTCCTAGGCTAGCAGAACCGCCTTAAATGTCGGATCGGGCACCGATGGCAACAACTGTAAACAAGTACGTATAAGTCCACTCTAGCCGGGAGGCAATATCGCCATTAGCCCTCATGAGGGGGGGCATATGCCTGCTCCGACATCTTCCAGCGCGTCGCACGGAAACGTTGCGAGGTGCTATCTATAATATTCGGCGGAGGCAGGATGAGGAGGCAGTACAGCTAAGCGGCGCAGACACGCTCATATCCACACGCACAGCACTCAGAACGATGGCAGAGATAGAACGTTCTATGACCCTCCTTCCGCACCCGCACGTTCAGCCCTTCGTGCCTTCTTTCTCGCATTGGCGGCAGCAGCCTTTGCCTTCTTGGCCTCAGCACGCGCCTGGGGTGTGGTAGGTTCAGGATCAATCAAGGAGGCTGTGGCAAAATGGGGGCACTGACCTTCTCTTCCTCCTCCTTCTTCGCTGCCTCCTCAGCCTTCCGCTTCTCCTCCTCTTCCTTCGCCTTCTGCTGGGCGTCGGGAGCAGCTCCACCGCCCGATTTAGCCTTCTTCTTCGCTTCTCGGGCAGCCTTCTCCTCCTCCTTGATCCGCTTAATGCGAGGGTCCACACTCAGAGCTAGATCCACGATGTTCCGCAGGCGCGCGGTGTCCTCCTTCTTTCGTCGCGCTCGCTCGGTCTTGTTTTTCTTCTCGGTGTACCGTTTGTCGTCTCGACTGGACAGTGTGGTTAATGAGGCTTTTCTGCAGCCGTGTCGGACATGACTAACCTATCACTGCCTTCGTTGACCTCTTTGTCCAGGTACTCGAAGCTTCTCCAGCTGTCAAAGTTGTACCAGAAGTCGTAGAAAGCCTCCACCTTCTCCTTGGGGTCGTCCACGTCGCCCAGCATAGGCACAGGCTGGATCTTACTAAACCGAGCTTCGCGCTCGAAGACGGGCCCGAAGCCCTTGAAGAACGCGCGGACAGGGTCCCTGGCTTTCGTGATCTGGGAGGCGGTGGGAACGTCGTCCTCGATGAGACTGAAGTACGGGTCCACGGAGTCGAATTGTCGGCGCTTCTCCGGATTCGACAGGACCTCGTGTGCTTTTTGTATACATTTGAAGAACGCGTCGTCGTTGGAGTCACCGGCGGCGCCTGCTTTCTTGTCTGGATGGTGCTTGAGCACTTTCTTCCGGTCTGTCATGAGACGTAGAGTGAGCAGCACGCTGTGTAGTCTCTCATGCCCAACGTACGAGCAACTTTTATTTGCGCGTCGGTAGCCTTGTATCGTAAGTGGGATAGACCCAGGACAGCGTAGTGATCTTGTTTCTGAGGGGCGTCAGATATTGCCGACTGAACTGAGAGCGGGACAAACCTTCCATTCCTTCGGATCCAAGGACAGCAACTCCTCCGTCTCAGGCTCATCGCCCACACCTAAATCATCCTCTATACCACCCTCTCCGTCCAGGGCCTGAAGCCGCTTCCGCTCCTCCTCCGCATGCTTGTCGTGCTCTTCAAAGGATAGTTTGTGGATGGCTCTACGTACGTGCCCAAGATACGCATGACCTGCCGGCAATAGTTTCCGCTCGACTAAAGCTGTACATGATTACCGACAAGTCAGTTCAGAGTATAGTCCGGACAAAGGACACAACACATACGCGAGATAGATTTTGACGAGGACTCCGGGGGTGTCCAATTTTGCGGTAGGGGCGGGGGCACCACGCTGACTTCTATGACCTGCTTCATTGTCGTCGTCCTATAATTGCTGCCTGCGACTTAGATGAAAGACGGCGTCTGGCCTGCAGGACTTCGCTGAAAAAGATTGTGCACGCGCTGAGATTCTCAATTTGGCAAAACATCTGTGACAGAATAACAGTCATCTGATAGAGGTCACACTACACGTGATTCGTTGGCGTTGCAGCTGGGGCGCGCCACTTCGTTTCACAAGTCAAGGTCTGCGGTCATCATATTGAGCAGCAGCGCGCAATCATCTTGCCGGAACACGGTAGGCATAGATCCACTATTTTCTTAGTATTGAAGCCTATACAAGGCTTCTTGTTGATCTTAGTGGGTGCTCGAGTCAAGTTCAAGTCGCGCCAAGTCGCGTCAATAGAAGGTGATTCATACTCGCATCTCACTGCTGGAAGTGCCGAGAGTCACTCACTTAAGGGGTAAACACTAGTTTATACCCAACAGTTGCATAACGCGAGGAAAAGCTATTTGCCGACACTCCTTTGTTTATAGGAACGACCCAGCACTTTATCGTCACGGCCTTTGCAAATTTCCCTTGTACACAAACAAACGGATTTATCCCGTTACACATATACATACCTGATAAGATGAAGAGCCTCAAAGAACCAGCCTCGGCAATGTCGAGAATGCGATCGCCGCACTCGCCTCCTCGCTCCCCTCCCAGAACAAAGATACAGACAAGGCCGATAACTTCGTCCAAGATTCTCGCCGCGCTTGATGCCGACTCGGCCATTCTTTTTCTGAGCCAGACTCCCCCCATCTCGTCTCGAGCAGTCCTGAGACCCATGACAGCTGCGGTGGCATCCCTTGGGCCGAAACAGTGAGCTCGACGCAAAAAGCGTGGAGTGGCATCTATCTCACCATTCCATGGCTTACAGAGGCAGGCCCATCTTGCTTAAGTCGGTCACCGCAGACATCAACAACTCTGTTGGTATCAATGCACCCACGTCGACCGAGTCGGTGGGGACGACCGTCACAAAGACCACAAAGGCCAGCGTCACGAGAGGACTGCCACTCTACACATACAAAGACTATAGTCCGAAGCCTTGCGTAGTCTACACCCGCAACGAGGAGGAGGCGGACGACCTCATACAATGCCTCAAGGGGTCAGTGTTGCACCATCTTGAATATTCCTCGTCCTCTCACCCGCATTGTGCTACTATCATTCAGACCCCTGGGCTTCGACATGGAATGGCGCGTCAATCGAAGATGGGAATCTAGAACCGCACTTGTGCAATTCTGCGACGAGAAGATCATCTTGTTGGTGCAGGTTAGCGCGATGAAGAGTAGGTAGTGAGGCTAATGTGTGTCTCGTACCGGCTGACGTCGGGTGCCAACAGAATTTCCGCAGAAAGTCAAGGTAGGTATTGGAGGCATATGTCATTGTTTCGGCGACTAACAGCCTTTCTCGGTCTTTCTCGCACATCAGGAGGTGATAGAATCGCCCAAAGTGCTCAAGATGGGTGCCAACATCCACAGTGAGTGCTGCTTCGTACTGGTCTACCTAGCCTGACTATGGCGATGCTAGACGACGGCAAGAAGTTGTATCGGGACTTCGGCATCCGCGCGAGCGCCCTCCTAGAACTTGGCGCTCTTGCAGGAACCGCGGACCCCGATTTCAAACAGACGTATAACAGGCGTATCGTCGCACTTGCGAAGGTTGTGGCCATGTACGAGAAGAAAACTCTAGCCAAAGGCGACGTGCGGACGAGCGACTGGGAGGCGGAGCTCGACGCCGAGCAACAAGAATGTAGGTTGCGTTGCGTTGCAGGTCTGTAAAGGTGGTGGCTCATCCGTAGAAACCGCCCAGATGCCGCCAGCGACGCTCACTGCGCCCTGATGGTGTACAAACGAATGATGAAGATCGCTGAAGTGCAAAGGCTCACCGTGGACCCCTTCGAACTGACGACCAGCGTCGTAGCGACCCATGTGCCCCCGCCGGTGTCGAGAACCACAAGCACGGCTTCCACCGGAACGTTCAGTTCGACTACTACTGACCCGCCATCCGTGCTCACCGGCGATGGCGTGCCCCCTCAGCCGATGAGCCCTCAGTGGATGCGCGCGTATAACCTATGGCACCATAAGCAGATGCCCCTGTCAGGCATCTGCGCGCGTCTTCGGTCGCCGGAGAATCCGCTGAAGGAGAGTACTGTGATGTGCGTATGGCACTCTTCCAACTACGCGCTCCGAACCGTCTCTGATGTGTGGATTATCGTGCCCATATTTCTGCTACTCAGTTCATATGTGATAAGGGCACTGCAAGCGGATCCGACCCTCCCGTACTCCGTGCCACGGCTTAAGGAGCTCGTGCAACAGGAAGCGAGTTCGTGGCAGCGACACAGAGATTGGATTACTCAACAGGAAGCCAATTCTTGGAATGTATGAGTAGGAATTGCGAGACACTGGTGGTGTGAGGGAAGGCTACTTTTGACGGCTGTCTGATTCTTCTGGATATCTTATACCGTATGTATACTGACTTGTGCTACAATGATTCGGATGTTCTTTCCATGGCTGTCGCTCACCCGGATAATGGAGGTGCCGTACAAACTGAACATACTGAAATCTATTTCCATAGTCGACTGTACTTAGGTTGAGCAGGTAGGTCTTCCGATGACGCGTAACGTGTAGGCTGGATAGAATACTTGCAATTGGCCTTGTGGATCGGAGTCTGAATCCGCTAAACGCGTCTGTGGCTGAGTGCATCCACCATGTTGTCTTCGTCGGATCATCACCTTACAACTGGCCTTGGGGTATGTATGGGGCAAGATGCACTAAGAAATGTGGAAATCAACTTGTTGCATTTTCATCCAAGTCATTGACGCAAACAATTCGGCGCAATAGCAGCATTTGTAGGGTGGTCGACTTGGATATGGAGACGTGAGTGGCTATGGACAAGTCAAGGCTCATATCGACAAGGATTAAGCGTCTACAGCAAATCAGCTGCCAAAAGGGTAGGGTCGCGACTGGGTCCTAGGGAATTCATGAGGTAGAGCACAGTAGATGGCTTCCTCAAGTCATCGAATCGACCGAAAGCGTGGGTTGCGTCGGCCTCCGTTCACCCTCCTCTTTCTATGCCGTTCGTCGAACCTTGATGGGACCTCTACTGCAGCGCGCTGCTCCTGAAATCAGCCATGCGAATACCGATCGCATGACGTAGGACGCACAGTGGTTGACACGGCGGCGGCTCGCGCAGTCCACATTTCAAGCATCCACCCTCCTGCCGCCCAGCCGTGGCGACTGCAAACTCCGACGCCAGCCGCCGCCTGGTCAAGATAAAACCTCCCCTCGAACACTGAACTTCCTCATCCCATCTCTTCCATCTTCCCCTCTCAGCTTGCTTTCCTCCACTGGTTCTCGAAGGCTACTACACTCTGAGGACGAACGCGCCTTCACTCGTCGTATGTAAGCGCTTATGATCCTACTTAAAGTCTCGACTTATACATTCTCGTCACTTGTACTATGTCTAGATCCTCCACTACTCGACCAAGAGAGCTCCCTCGTCCAGTTCTACTTTCGCACCACGGCTATCCCTCTGAGGCAAGTGCAGTCCTCCTCTCCAACGCCCACCCGCGCCCTCTCCTATCAAGCTTCGGCCTCAAATTCGCTGAAGACAGCCCCGTAATTTACCGAACCTTGTGAGATGTGGGCTAGCAACGGTGCCATCGAGTCGCTCTGGGCCGCTTGCGATGCCGTCCTGAAGGCGCCGGTTGGGGCTGGCGACCCTCAAGTTGCATCGAAGACGTTCGCACACAAGCCACCCCGTAATTTACCGAACCTGCCGAGACGTGGGCTAGCGGCAGTACCATCGAGTCGCTCTGGGCTGTCCGCATAAGCCGTCCTGTGGGCGCCGGTTGGGGTCAGCGATCCTCAAGCCCAAGGACCACGATGGAGCGCGCGGGTGGCTGACAGTCTTGGGGAGTCGAATGGTGGCTGACACTTGCTGTAGTCTTGCGCAGGTTCTCAACGTGACACCAATCATTCCTCTCCAGATGACATTACAATCATCTATCTTCGAGCCCTGGTGCCGGTTTCTCTCTCATCATGCGTTCGTCTACTGAGGACCGCTCCAACAGTCGAAGGTGAGTACTTGTGCCTCCGTACTACGTACCCTTCGCTATCACGGTTCCTAGATCCTCCGCTACTCGATCAACAGAGCTCACCCTTTGTAATCTATTCTCGTACCATATCTATTAAACAAAAGGCAAGTGCAGTCCTCCTCTCCAACGGCCCCTGTACGGCCTTCCGTCAAGGCCGAACCCGGGCTGGCCAAAGCCCTCCCGTAATTCACCGAACCTTCCGAGACGTGGGCTAGCGACAGTACCATGGAGTCGCTCTGGACTGCTCGCGATGCCGTCCTGAGGGCGCCGGTTGGGGTGGCGACCTTCGAGCCCGGGTTCGCCCATGGAAGCAAGGCGGGCGGGTGGCCGAAAGGTTTGGAGAGTCGACTGGTGGCTGACACTTGCTCTGGGCTTGTGCAGGTTATCGATGTAATGCAAGTCACGACTTAGTCTTCTCGAGCCGCGCGGGATGTCGTGTCTCAAGCAAGGCAAGTTCAGCCTTGGGGATTCGACTAATGGCTGACACTTATCATAGTCTATGCGATGCAGACCAACTTCGGTTCTCAAGACCTGGGGTTGGCATTTCTCAAACAAGGCAAGTGCAGTCTACATCCCATTGCCGCATGCATCGCCCTTAAAGGGGGAGATCGAGCGTCCGACCTGCTTGATAAACCGACTAGCCGCCCTGAAGAGCCTCGTGAGACAAGGGCTAGCGGCGGTGCCATCGAGTCACGCGGGCTCTGGGCCGCTCGCTATGTCGTCCTGGAGTGCGGGCAAAGCTAGCGGCATTCGAGTTGATGTTCACCCTGGAGTGACGCCGGGTGGTGGCATATCTTCGAAGCTGGATGGTGGCTGACACTTGCTTTCAGCATTTGCAGGTCGTTCAATATCAATATCCCGTGGAGCTTGCTCACGTACCCTCAAGGACCTCCTCGTGTCTACGTGTCTACCGAGTTACAGGCAAGTGCAGCCTTCCCTAGATGGTGGCTGACACTTGCTTTTCCAGCACTCGCAGGTTGGTCAACATATATTTCTCATACACTAGAAGCTCCCCACTACCCCTGAAGGCCCTCCCCGTATCCACCAACCGCCAGATAAGTGCAGATTTTTTTCCTGGTACCCCACCCGCGCCGCCCCGTTCGTCATGTCTCGGTCTCAAGCTCACTGAACACGCCCCGTAATCCCGTATCTTCTCAGTCGTGCGCCAGCGATAGTATCATAAATCACGGTTACTCGCTTAAGCCGTCCTGAAGCGGCGGTTGGGCTCGCAATTTCCGCGTCGGTACCCGCTTCGAACACATATACACCGTAAGTGGCATAAGCCGTCTCGAAGGCCCCGATTTGTGCTGGTGACCATCAAACAGACGTTCACTCACCTAGGAAGGGACTGGGTAGCGCCGCCCCTCCCACCCTCAAGTCTCGCTCTCAACGTTGAGGATGACGACACGCAGCTCCGATCGCATAAGCGCCATCCTTAAGCCTACGTTCATTGAGGAAGGGGCCGGGTGGAGGCAGATCTCGGAAGTTGAACAGTGGCTACACTTGCTTTTTGTCCTTGTTAGATTTTTTTTGGCTGATGCCTGGAGCAAAGTGCGATATTTCATGGTGCCCACAGGTAAATTGTTAGTTTCACCAGCTTCGCATTGAAATAGTAGCTGACGCTTATCCCTGTCGCCCCTCCACCGATCCGATATACACGGCCCTAAGCAAGTACAGTCCTGAGCTTCCATCGCGCCATCCTTAGATTAACTTCACCCGTAGAAGCCGTCTCGGAGTGTCATGCCTCTAGAGACGGAACTAGCAGTGGTATTGATATGTTCTTGACGGCGCGTACGCCCAGTCTTAAAACCGAACAAGGCGAGGGCACGTTATCTGCACGCTAATGCCGGGCAGATAGTCGGTCTGATAGGGGTGAGTCTCGGGAATCGACCAGCGGCTAGCATTTACTGTTGGCTGAGGTGTTACTCTAGGCCTTGCGTCGAACCGCTCTCCATTGGAACATGTGGTCATCGTGGAAGATAAGTGATGCATCTCATAATATTCCTCGCGCTTTGGTAGTAGTCATGCATGACGGGCAGTGGATGATCTCTCCAGTCGCTCCATGATTAGGTTGGTCAAGATCGCTCCTATATAGCGGAAGTTGTCGCAGCAACACCACGAAGCCGAGTTATCCATTGACATCGTTCCTGATATAGCTATAGGTAAGTACACTCACATCCATCGAGCCCATCTGCAGTGTTTTCGCAAGTTTGAACACCGCTCAAAGCGCAGACACCCCTCCCAAGGAAGGTCATCAAGTTGTACTGGATAATTTGCATTATTGTCATGGAGCGTCCGCGCGTTTGATAGGCCTCCAGGCTCCGTCAAATTTCAAGACGACCTGACTACGGCGTGCGAGGTGTTGCATTTCAGTTGACACTTATACCGGTCATGACGGGTCATTCCTCATTCGATCCCATACGCTGGAATCTTTCGTGGACTTCAACTTTGCTGGAAGGTAAGGCTTGCTACATAACAGTCCATGTCCATGTGATGTAATTTGGCTTCTGTCATTTCTTGTGCCGGGATGCGGAAAAGACCCGGAGGGGAGAGGAATGAGTACAGTGATTGGTAATGTTAGGAGATGAAAAGAGAAGAGGAGCAACGAGGACGTCCAGAGCTTCTGATGCGGTTATATGTTGGGAGAGAGGCGGCTGACGTCGGAATCAGGATTACGAAGATAAATGCTCGGAATGCGGAGTGCAAAGGTCGTCCACTCATGCAGGCGATCCTCGCAATACATAGTGAGGGCGGTTGCAAATTATTCTCATACCAATACCTAACTTCACCTTGAAACCCCGGGCTGCCGCCATGATGATGTGAGTGTACGCGTGTCCGACGCGTCTGTGGCATCGTGACAGAGTTTGAGTGTCCGACGTGACAATGGTCCCTTATATCACGTGCACGATCGCGTCCGAGTTGCGACGCGTTCAGGGCTTTTTGACCGCGTCAGTATGACAGCGTCAAGGACTGGTCCCGTTCGTCAGCTTCACGCCACACAGAGGGCCTCCATTATGATACTCCACGTGGGTACGGCTGATACGCTCCTTCAGCAGATTTACGCAGCCAGCGGTTAGATGATTCAATGCGCGGATATTCCGAATTCCCACTGGACGCTCCCGGAATATCAATAAATTGGCTGAGTGTACGAGATCGGCGCAAACCGTACAATACATTATCTCCTCCTTCACCTTCACAATGAGTCGCTGGGACACAGTTCCCAAGCTCCCAGTCCAAGACGAATCCCAGATGGTATCACTGTAATATGTGGTACGTACCTTCTCATTTCACCCGAACAGCCAGTCCTGCAGCTACGCATTCCTAAAATGGCCTTCCCTGAAATGTTTAATGAAGTTTACTGTTTCTCATCCCCATCACCTACCTAAGGCCATGATATCCCTTCTACCGGCTCGGCTAAACAGACCCTGCGTTCACCATCTGCTCCTCGATCCCCTCTATCCACCAGTGCTTCCTGCCGATGCCATGTTTCCTCGCCTCCGTCCTCCCACCATCTTCTCACACGGCCCCCTGTTCTTTATCCCGCGATACTTTCTCCATCTCCCAACCTGCTGCACACTCTCCATCGCTCCAACAGAGTTATCCAACACGTCCTACGCTCCTGCAGGTATCGCTGACCCCTGCCAGCCTAAGCCATCCCCCTCTCCTGTGCAATCCCAGAACAACTCCGGATCCACCGTGACCCGGGGACCAGCACTAACTGGACCACATATCATCGTGCCGTATTGACGCGCAGCGTAGGGCAAACCATAACTCGCATTCCATCACCGCGCGTTGTTATAGCCGGCGGACTTGCACATTCACCTGTCAATATCCGGAGCAAGTGTCAGATAATGCTTACATTCGCCTTCATCGCGCGGCGAACACAGCTTTTTGAACCGCGAAGTGCGGAGTCGGCTCATACGAACGACCCAGAGCCCTCGCTGGCGCAATTGCTAGGCCGTGTGTTTACGTCGTGGAAGGTATGGAGTGTTGGAACAGTTTGCGCAGTTGTCACAAGTTCCTGCGTGAGCCTCAGGATAATACCGCCTCCAGCCTACATTCCAAAACACGGGAAATTATGGTCTGGGTTCTGCGCTTTTGGAGACGGGAACTGATGAGGGTAGAGTCGGAGCGGGAGGGCTGGAAGCACAAGGAATGCTCTTGCCTATAGCTGGAAGACCGGGCAACGACCTGGAGGCGCAGCTTGGCTCTCTGACGCTTCCCAGTAGTGTGGATCTCGACGGACCCCATCATTAGAGTGACTAGAACAACCGTTGACTCCCCGCTGTGCATTTTTAATGTGAGATGTACGATGGAAAGATCGACTTATCTTTCACGATGACCGCAAGTTCCAGTAGAGCAGAACCACTTCTAGAACAGCTTATCAGCGACTGAAAGTAAATGTCATGAACAGCCAATGCTCAACTTCCAGACCGACTGTCCGACTGGAATCAGCGGACCGGTAGAGAGCGCTAGAGAGCCCTCGCCTTCTGCATTTCAAGGCATGTACGAGCGATCCAAGGCATCGCATCCTTTCTAGCACGCGTTTCCGAAGGCAGGGCGCTTCCCTGTCGAACGGCGTTGAAGTGCAGCCAGGGACGGCGCTACCGATCGAAGAACCGCGCTTGCCTAGAGCTAGGTATATTAGGGACGATCTTGAAGAAAAGCTTAGTATTCACGACCGATGCAGTTAAAAATATCAGGTCGAACTGGAAGGAGCGACTAGGACGAATGCCGGAGAGCCATCACACTATGTTTTCACGAAGCATACGGCATTATGGGCTTACCTCTTGACTATATTCAAGGTATCGAGCTGACCACCTGAAGTGAGCGAGTCCTGAAAACGAATGCTGAAGCAAGTGTCAGCCATTGTTCCACCTTCGACAGTCGCCTCCACCCGGCCCCTTTCTGTGAGTGCATACGAGTCGATTTGAGGACCGGAATTACGGGGTACGTTATGCGTACTTGACGGCAGAAGAGGCGGCGTCACTCGGCCCCTTCCCAGCTGAGAGGAAATCGGCTTAAGTGTCGCGAACTACAGGTCGGTTTATGCGAGCAACCCAGATCAATGGAGCTGTCGTTAGCGGACCTCTCGAAAAGGTACGAGTTATGGGGCGTCTTTCGTGGGCTTGACATCGAGAGTTGATGGTGGTAGGCGGCCCGGTCGTGGAATCGAGAGTTGAAGGTGGGAGAGGTGGCATGGGTGGGGCTCGAAAAAGAAAAGCTGCACTTGCCTATAAGTCGGGAGACGGAAGTTGATGGGCAGCCCCAAGTTCTTTTGTACGGAGACATAGACGATGGCCAACCTGTGAAAGCAGCAAGCAAGGGTCAGCCACCATTCGATTCTCCGCGACTTCCTGCCACTCGCCCGCCTCCGATTCCAGTACGACCTCAAGCCTGCAGAACGTCGACCCCAACCGGCGCCTTCGGAGCGCAGCCCAGAGCCACTCGATGGTACTGCGGCTAGCCTGCGTCTCGGAAGGTTCGGTGAATTACAGGGTGTGTTCCGCAAGCTCAAGGTTGAGACTGGACGGGAGGGGGTGCGGGTGGCGTTGGAGAGGAAGACTGCACTTGCCTTAGAGACGATAGCAATGGTACGAGCGGCGTCCGAGCAAGAGACTGTCAGTCATGTAGTAGATTGTCTGAAAACAGTATATGTGATGAGAGTCTAGACGTTAGGAGGCAAGCGTTAGCACTCACATACGGTCAGTGGAGGAGCGTTGGTCCTAAGTGTAATACCTTTCGAGAACCAGTGGATGAAAGCGAGGTGAGAGGGGAAGAGGGGCGATATGGGATGACGAGATTCAGACGCTGCACGATATTCTAGGTACCGGCAGAGCAGGATAAGGCTGGAAGGGGCGGCGCTACCCGTTCCCTTCCTACGTAAGTAGAAATGGACTTAAGGGGACGTCTTCAGCGATTCTGTAATCGAGACTTGGCGGCGAAAGGGGCGGCGTCACCCGTCCCCTTCATATATGAGGGGACATTAGCATGAGCATGGGCAGTACGGGCTGGACGAAAGCGGCGGGCGGGGAGTCGGTCTCGAGAAGGAAGGCTGCACTTGCCTGTAATTCGGTAGACACATAGACACGAGGAGGTCCCTGAGGATCAGTGAGCAAGTTCCACGGAATATTGAACGACCTGCAAATGCTGAAAGCAAGTGTCAGCCACCATCCAGCTTCGAAGATATGCCACCACCCGGCGTCACTCCAGGGTGAACATCAACTCGAATGCCGCTAGCTTTGCCCGCACTCCAGGACGACATAGCGAGCGGCCCAGAGCCCGCGTGACTCGATGGCACCGCCGCTAGCCCTTGTCTCACGAGGCTCTTCAGGGCGGCTAGTCGGTTTATCAAGCAGGTCGGACGCTCGACCTCCCCCTTTAAGGGCGATGCATGCGGCAATGGGATGTAGACTGCACTTGCCTTGTTTGAGAAATGCCAACCCCAGGTCTTAAGAACCGAAGTTGGTCTGCATCGCATAGACTATGATAAGTGTCAGCCATTAGTCGAATCCCCAAGGCTGAACTTGCCTTGCTTGAGACACGACATCCCGCGCGGCTCGAGAAGACTAAGTCGTGACTTGCATTACATTGATAACCTGCCCAAGCCCAGAACAAGTGTCAGCCACCATTCGACTCCCCAAGACTGTCAGCCACCCGCGCCCTCCATCGTGGTCCTTGGGCTTGAGGATCGCTGACCCCAACCGGCGCCCACAGGACGGCTTATGCGGACAGCCCAGAGCGACTCGATGGTACTGCCGCTAGCCCACGTCTCGGCAGGTTCGGTAGATTACGGGGTCGCTTCTGCGCGAACGTCTTCGATATGTCTTGAGGGTCGCCAGCCCCAACCGGCGCCTTCAGGACGGCATCGCAAGCGGCCCAGAGCGACTCGATGGCACCGTTGCTAGCCCACGTCTCACAAGGTTCGGTAAATTACGGGGCTGTCTTCAGCGAATTTCAGGCCGAAGCTTGATAGGAGAGGGCGCGGGTGGGGAGGAGGACTGCACTTGCCTTGGAGGGATAACCATGGTACGAAACTAGGGTCGACGAGGGAGACTGGTAGTCGAGTTGAAGAAGATCTAGACATTGTATAAATGAAAAGGCCCCTCAAGTAAGAAGCGAACATGATACCACCCTAGTGAAGGATCGCTACTTCTGACAGTCTAGAAGCCTTCGAAAGCTAGTAGGGATAAGCGAGCTGAGAGGGGAAGAGGGAAGAGATGCGATGAGAACGTTCAGCGTTCGAGGGCGGTTTATATGCTGACCACAGGGCGGCTGGCGTCGGAGTTTCGAGTCGCTGAGGCTGAGCGGCAGGAGGATGAGTGCTTGGACTATGAACTGGACGAGCTCGACGGTGTCAGCCACTGCACGTCACACCGTCGACAGTGCACATTCTACGTCATGCGATCGGTATTCACATCGACGCACCAACGTCCTCCGATTCCTCTAAGATTTCAAGCGTCGTGACCGATCCGCAAAGATTCTGTGGCATATTCACTCATGGCAACGCCAGCCCAAGAGCGATGATCTGACGCTCGCATCTGCACGGGCAGCCTTACCTGTACAAATCACTTTGACAACGGTGTAGTCGCTTGAAAATGCCCAGAACCTACCGGGAAGTCTGAACACCGCCATGTCTGGCATCCTGCCCCTTGAATCACGCATGCTCTCGAAACTAGGAGACAGCAAGAAATACATTCCCATGTAGATCCACGACCGAAGTTACCCTAGTAGACATTAGAGACCACCATACTTCTTCATGAAGTTGAGGTGGAACTGCTCCAGGGCACCCACATACTCCTCCACGCCCGGGCACAGGCACGTCAACCTGTAATAGTTGTGGCCGTCTTTCTTACCGAACCCCTCACCAGGAACGACACAAATACCCGTCTCGTCCAGCAGCTGCAGGGCATAGAAGGTGTCTGGGCTCTTGCCCGCCTTCTTCGCCGCTTCGATTGCGCCCTCGGGCAGCTCCAGCTTCGGATAGAGGTACAGCGCGCCCGGCGAGCTGACGCACGAGACGCCCGGCAGCTTGTTCAGGCGGTCGGCCATGGTCTTCGTGCGCGATGCGAGCGCTGCGTGGATCGCGTCCGTCTCCTTCTTCCAAAGCGGGTACGACTCGTCGCCGGGTTTTGGTGGGCGCACCATGCAGTCCACGCCGATCTGGCCAGTCAACGGAGGGCAGAGGCCGACAGAGACCATTTTATAGATGAGGGAAAGGATGGCGTCGGGGATGTTCGTGCACTCGAAGTAGCCGCCTCGTCGCCCGCACTCCCCTTGCACGCCCTTTGATATTGAGTGGAAGGAGAAGAGCGGGACGGGGGAGTTCATGCGTCGGACGATTTTCTTGAAGGAAGTGAACGGATGCGATTCTGGCCGATGGAGGTTGCTCTGGTAGACTTCGTCCGCCAGGAGGACGAGACTGTGCTTCTCGCAGAGCTTGACCAGCTCCTCCTGCGTGTGCTCGTCCAGTAGTGCACCCGTAGGGTTACCCGGGTTGATGATCACGAGTGCCTTCGGTTCAATGCCATCCTTGTATGACTTCTCCAGAGCACCCTCGATCTCGTGCAAAGACGTCGACCATTCGGAAGCCTCATCCAAATGGTAGGGAATCGCGATACCGGAATGTTGGGCCAAGGTAGCGGTGTACAAGGGATACTGTGGGATGGGGATGAGGATACCTGACTTCGGCGGGGTTATGAGCATGGAAATGAGGAGCGAGACGCCCGCGGACGCCCCCGCGGTTAGGAAGATGTGGTTGGGGTCAGACGGATAGCCATCGCGTTCTAGTGGAATAGTAAGTTAACCTTTTACACCATCCTGGATACGGCAAGCACTACCTACGTACCTTCGATAAAATGCGCCACGCTTTTTCGGATAAGGGGAACACCCTGGCTGTGGGAGTACGCCCCGACAGACCCTATCTCCTCCTGCAACTCCTTCGCACGAGCGATCACGTCCTTCGGGAAGACTTGGGGAGCCAAGTCCATAAGTGCCGGCCATTCCATCAACGCACAGACCTATGGTGCGACTGCGCTCAGCTATCGTACAGGAGTACGTGCTCGCCACGGATCCGACTCACCTGCCTCGTCCATGTTATTGGAGGCTGATCCAAACCCTTCTGCTGAGGATTCCCGATATTCGAGTTAATGACTCTTTTGAAGGGTAAACCGTGGTCGTCTTTTGTGAGCTTCAGCCGGTGCTCCTCTGCTTTGATCGCCAACTCTCCTCGGACGGCATATTGCACCTTCAGTATGGCCGGGTTGATGGAGTCGATACTGAGGGGCCGCATTTTTGCAGAATTAGATGGAAATCCGGATAAACGTGGTCGTCGCAATGAGGAGAAGAAGGCGATTCCAGATGCCATGGCCCCGGGGAGTTTATAGGACTTCGCGGGTCATAGGGGTTGACAGGAGCTCGGCATCGAGGTCTATGGGTTCTCAGGGTTTTGTACGTGAAACAAACGGCGCTCCGCCTTCAAGAGTGTATGTACAGCAGGGAAATCGATACAGGCGTGCTGGAACAGCGTCGGATGGAAGCCATGCAATTTACAGTTTATGAAATGATCCTCACAGCGAGGAACAGTGCAAGAAGGGACCGCTATTCCTCCATAATTGGCGCAGCATTCAACGGTCATATCGCCAATGGCTATCTCGACACAGGCTTCTATCCGTCTATTCATTGCTGAGCATTATCGGCTCTGCTGTTGTACGGTAACTAACTGTTATTGCCATGTCAGGAGCGAGCAGCGTGCACTGCAAAGGTTGAATGAAAGCACGCCATCGATTCTTCAGCTTAGGGTTCTCTTGAAGCTTCTGCTTTAGTTCTGCGAGCTCATCTGACCCCTAGCGTAAACAACTCAAGGGTGATCTCGTCCGATAAACACAGCAGCCTGTCGAGAAAGATTTAATCCACATTCTGGACCGGAATACGGAGAGCAGACCTTTTCACCAATAGCATAAGCCACGGCTTGAGTGTGAGCAGCGATCGGGAAGGGGATTACGCTAGTATCTAGGGGCAAGCGCGGATGAGCTCGGCGACAGTGCAATGCAGGGATGATCAGTGAAGCTGTACCTGCTACGCGTAATCCCTGTACACCGTGCACGCGTAGGGAAGCATCCACAGTCCCTCTGCTGTATGAAGTTTCCATAGCACAGGTTCCTCCCAGATGCCACACTGCCACACGAACGCAGGTGGTCAGTGAAGAGACACAGCTATCATTTTATCCAGGGACCCACGAGTTGTCACCCTCTCTCTAATAGTGTCCAGGATCGCGCCCTTGCTGGGCTTCTCCTGAGGCTCCAAGAACTCTTCCCAAGCCTTCGAGCTCAGGATATCATACGCCTTCTCGATGGCAGTGACCATCATGTCTCGATCTACAGGCTGCTTCATCTGGTTCACCTCAATTCTAGGGAAGCGGGGGTTTATCGGCGAACAAGCGGAATCCTGAGCGGCGACGAATGACTGGGAGCCCAGAGATACAGAGCCGCGAGAGCGGGGCGTAAGAAGGACATTAGAGATGGAGATATAGGACGATTGAAGGGGGTCCGGAGCTGCAGTGAGGCCGTGGCCGTAATGCAAGAATTGTTCGACATGAGGAGTTGTAGACCTTAGAAAAATAGCCCTCTCGTATTCCGTAGTACTGGGATCTAGACGGAAGGTTGGATGAAGCTCGTCCGTGCCCAACTATAGAGGGTAGTACGTACCATCATTCAGAATTGGTTCTATATATTCTTTACAATTGCTGAAGGTGAACCACTCGACAGGGATTCCTAGCAGAATAGAAGGCGTCAAAGACGAACTATCCCGGAAAAGATGGTGGACGCGCTATACCATTAATCATGCCCTTTCCTTCATTCGCCCACTTGTCCAAATGTCGACCAGCAGTTCTAAGACTGGCCAGGTCCTCCGCTGTATCGCGCCGTTTGTCACTCCGAAGCTTGAACCTAAGCCGCAAAAATCACTGGCGAACGACCCATGTGCTAAACTTGTCAGACCTTATGTCGACAAACGGGTGTTCCCATAGGTTCTGCCCAACTTCAGGCAGGTCATAAACCAGAGGGATCCCGTGGGCCTGGAGTTGCGACTCTGGGCCTATTCCAGAGCTGAATTGAACGGCGTGCTATCAGCTGCCACACGAGACTCCCGTTCCCAGAGGCGACTTACAGTAGGAGAATGTGAGGACTTTGCACGGCCCCTGCGGACAAGATCTGGAACAAGTACACAATAAGCTAGGGGAGCTAATTATGGTGCGGTCGCAGTACTCACGATTTCCTTCCTAGCTCTTACAGTACCTACATGAGTGGAAACACCCACCGCCCGCTTCTTCGTAGCGTCGGGGACATCTTCAAACAAGACCTTCTCTACACGTACAGCTGTCCACACTTCGAGGGCGCCCCCCTTCTCTGCCGCCTTCTTCAAGTATTCATTCGCCGTAGCCCTCTGGCCACCGCCTGTCACATTTTCGACTAGTTCACCATAGCCAAGCATATGCCCAGCATTGATATCTGTTATCTTTTGGAACCCAGCTTCGTCCAAGGATAGCGATGCCGTGTGGGACCAATAATTATCCCTCGGGGACTGCGAGCTGGCACGTACTGGAATACAACCCCCTGTCGGTCCATCGGCTGATCGCACTCTCCGTTCAATCTACGAAGATTATCAATGCGTTGTGATTATGTAGGCCAAAAATACGGCTTACACGGTTGAATGTCGGAACGATGCTGTTCCAAGACCATTCCGGGTTCCCAGTCAATTCAGCCCACAGATCGTAGTCCTCTACATCAGGCGGTAAACTCCGATACTCTAGCCCATGATGCGTTTTTACCTTTCGGACCTCTAGTCCAGATCCCCCAGTTTATACAGGTGGAACCACCTAAAACCTTGCCTGCGAGAACAGATCTGTCAGTCAAACACGAATGCGCATTCCAGCAGACGCACCGCTGCTAATCCTTAGTTCTCTCTGGGAGAACTGATCCTCCCCGACAGTCGGGTAAAGAACATCAAAGGAGCTACCATGCAGGGAACGGGTGAGTAGAGGCAGCCTGACGGAGTTCTGCAGCTCCGGATTTTGCTCAACGCTTGCGAGTCGTTGGAACACTGAGTCTCAACATCCAAGGACCGGCATGAGACGTCTCACGTTGTTCCCTGCTCGATCAGGAGGACAGAATACCCTGCCTCGTTCTCAGCGAGCCGTGCTGCGAGCGCGCAACCGGCAGGACCGCCACCAACGACGATGAAGTCGAACTCAGGTGTCGTAGAGCCATCCTCACCGAACTTGGTCGAGGCAAACGAAGAGTGGTGCGCAGAGTAGACGTGAGACGTGGTGGACATGTCGGTGGCTCTGTGCTATCCAGGACCTTGGGAGTGAAATGACGATAGGCAGGCGCCTGATGGTGATTGGAGGCATATTCCATACGGCGAGCCTTACCTTCCTCTGGAGATCTCCTAATCTGCATGCAAGAGAATGCCGGAACGGTCTTTCGGCAAGAACGTTGAGTGATTACAAGTGCACATGGTTAGGTGACGGGCGACTGCAGTAAAGAAGCAGACCGGAGTAGTCCAAAGAAACGAAGAGATGGTGACTCAGACTCCGGACACCTCATAATGCGAGATACTCTATTATGTAATCTCTGAGAGGGACTTGGACCGCATTCTGTTCATTCATGGATAATCAGATTCATCTTAGCTTTGAAGTTGGACCTGGGAAGCTAGAGACGAACCTCTACACGGAGCGCAAAGAGCCGTGATCTTCCCGAGGTACGAGCTCACAACCTGGCCATGTTGGGTTGCATCTTGTTGAGGAATGCGGATGCGATCAATCGCCCACTTCGCTGGTCTATAACCTGCATTGCAAATACGGCGCAGATAGAAACCGTGCATGATCAGGTCGCAGCTGAATGCTCCAGAGGCGGATGACAACTTACTTCGCAGCGAGAAGTCATACATCTCCCACCGAGTGTAATAGAGGTGCTGATAATGCGCAGCCTCGAGCCCCTGTGACCTGGCATTAGCAAGGAGGAGAGCTTGCATACTAAGCCGCTTACGGTGGTGCAGGCGAATGATACAGTATATTCATGGCTTGTGTTACGCCAACTCCGTTGATTTTACGGATTAGACCGAGGACGATTGACGGTGTGGCACAGCACCTGGGAGGGTCACAAACGATTATCAGCCTTGCGACTATATTGCTAGAGACATGCACGCACATGTCTATCAGGTATGCTAGGCAACCACCATGCAGCATGCCTGCGCCATTCAACATATCTTAAATATGCGCCTCGTCAGTCAGACCATAGCAGGAGTGCAGCGACTTCGTACTTTTCGTTACTTCCAGCTCAGCGACCGTAGTGGCCTCCATTCTACCCCCTTTGTCTGGTCTTCGTTCCACGTCGACTTCAACAAACTTCAAATCCTTCCCTACACCGTATGCGAAGCATTCCTGGTCGCCTAATCCATACGCTCCGAACGTATTATTATTTAGCTGTTTCACGAATTCAGGTGCATTGCCTCCTATGCTAGAAGCGTCGCCGTAATTTGGTAATGATTCAGGATTCACCCAAACTCGGCAGTGAGGTGAAGACAGAGACGACCCGCTGCGCCTGCTGGTTTGTGATGACGACGGTGCAAAGTCATAGTCGTCAATAGCAGCAGGATCGGCTGAAGTCAAAGCATGAGACTGTCGGGACATTTTGTGAGAGGCGTGTTCCTTGAGAGTTCAAAGTGCACGTACTCCGCTTTTTACGCTGGCCCAAAGAATTGGATCCTCCTGGTGCTATTCTCGGGTCAAACAACAGCTGCCCTTGTAGTCCGAGTCCTCCTCGGAACGGACGACTTTCGTCCAGTCCATTTGATGCTGAGGTGGGATTGCCGGATCCTCGACCTCGGCTCGACTGCTACCCACCGTAAATCAAGCTTTGAGGACCGCTGTCTGGAGGAGAAGAACTTGTCATGTCAAGATAGAGATCCAGCGCAGGCAGAGGCTAACATGGATCGATCTGGCGTAGACAGTTTGCGACGAAAGCTTTGAGGTGACAGCCTCTCCGTGTTCGCAGAAGTGGCTGCATATGCGGAGGCATGATGTGCGGGGGCCGCCACAGTGATTCACATTAATTAGTAAATCTAATCATACCTTCCTCATAGCGGTTCTGTATTGGGCGTGTCTGTGTCGTAGCTGTGGCTCCTGACGAACATGAAAGACCTGCCCTGTGTCTCATATGGAATACGAAGTGTTTGTGGCAAAGTCGAGCATGACAAACGCGCCAGCTACGCACGGCCGGCGGAGAAGCCAACGCCTCCCTTTCGACCGACAGTCTACAGGGAAGCCCTCTCCTGACAGACTTCTCCAGATCCACTATCTACGGCCAGCCCCACCTATTTACTACTGGGCATCCGCAATGCCTGCAGATCCCACTTGGCGAACGGCCTCGCCTTGCTGGTTCTTGAAGAACACGACATCTCCGTCGTCTTCAATGAAAGTGCACTGCCGAAAAGATCTCCACAATGCAAACAGCGTGCCCTATATGGACGTCCGACAGCATCGGGAATTTAGTGAGAAACAAATTTATGAGCGGCGAACTCACGACTTACAGTAGAGTCATAATTGTAATGGTCACCCAGCACAGGTCTGATTGCTTGAGTTACTTCCGGCTGGTTATCTTGGGACATCGTCAGAGTCAGTCAATGTATTCGGCAGAGGAAATTTGGTCCGTACAGAAAGGGATCGACGAGAAGAAATGATGAGCAACGTGGTCGTGCGCGATCTGAAGGATGGGTTTAACTTCCCGGTCCAGTACACTCTCAGGGAACGACAGACAGCGTACGTTGTGTAAGAAAACTCTGCCGACCCATCCAAAGAAAGGTCTGTCGACGGTGGCTAGAGCGCCTCGCGCGAAAGTCCATTGGTCCTATGGTTCTTGTTAACCGTCTGTCGGGAGGTATGCTACGTCGGTTCCAGAGCTTACCCGACGGTAGTATGGAATAGTGGGGTCCGAATGCTGGAGGTACGTGAAGGTGACGACCCTGCGAATCGTCCTTCAGACGGACAACTTTATTGGACGAGGCATTGAACGAACCAGTTATTCGCGAACTTCCATGAACGGGAGTCAAACGATTGTGTATGCTACGCAAGCTGCAGTGTAACTTACCAGCCAAGGGACCCAGTAATGCTTCCAAACAAAAGATCCTCCCGACTTGTACGTCCAAACACCCAAAATGGTAAGCATACTAGCGATGCAAATATCCGATAGGATTATGGATTGATCTGGAAAGCCGGATGGTGTCAGCCAACAGTCCGTGTCAATTAGGCTACTACTCGCGGTGCTCAGGCTTGAAAATGAGGGACGACGGCTTGTAGTGCTGCAAGTGGAATATAGTCACGATTCGAGGTGCAATTATGAGATAACAGCACTGACACTGGTCCATTTCGGATATTTCGGGTTGCCCTTCCGATTATGACTGCGGACCGTTAAACACTCCAAAGCTCCATGCCACTACCCTACAAACTCACATCAAATATAGCTGGTAGCCTCTACCGTGGACGCGGACCTTCAGGGATGGACGGAGACATTGACATCGGAACACTCACAAAAGTTGCCGCACGACAAGTTTGAAGAGCGTGTACGCCGGTGTTTCTTCGATGATATCTTTGTAGTCCATTTTTACAGCTACCTTGCCGTCAGGTAGTTTGAGATCTTTTCGCGTCGGCGGGATGTACGTCTCATCACGTTCAAGGTTGTTGGTTGATTTCTGACGATATGCCGCCACAGGGATCGTGAGTCAATTCAGGGCTAACTGGCAAGCGACAGCAAAGACATACATGATGTGTCCGGTGTGTCACTCTCCAAGCATAGTAAGGGACCAAAATGAACGTATGTAAGCTGATACCTGCAACCGCGTTAAAGAGCGGGTAGGGCGATAAGGCATCGTGTCCCGCCTATCACGGAACAGGTCAGTCGTCTCTGTTGGCCGACGCCTCGGACAGTGAAGACCTTACCTCGTGCCCTGCAAGACATGTCAGTGACCATCAGGCATGCAATCGGCGTAGTGATCACACACCTAAGCACCAGATCCCAGCAAAAGCAATGCTCTGCCAGAACCAGTAGATAACCCACAACACTGACCTGAGCAGGACTCCGACGGCGGGTCCTATCGCATATGTCTTTCCAAGTGACCAGACAAAACCGTCGATCCGCGTCCCGAGCATATAGAAGGCATACGTGAATGCCAGATGCTGGAGAATGTAGTAGAGACTTTTCAAAGTATCCCTCTGGAATAGATGCTTGGGGACAGCGGCATGTACATCCTTCAGCGCCAGGTTAGAAAGGATGAAGGTCGATTTCTGTCTCCTGGCTTCGTATTCGGGGCCGTCCTGGAATATCTGGTACCATTGCATGTTAGAGACAACCAAGACTGGTCACCCGTCGTTCGAACGGATTTCGGGATAGGCAAGGCGAAAACTGTCAACACAAGGGGGTGAAAAAGAGAGACCACTTCACAGTGGGAGTCTTCCGAGTCCCCTGTAGCTAATGGTGGAGGTAAGTGGCTGTCGGGAGTAACACCGTTTACCTTACGGCATAGTCTTTCAATGGTGATACATACACCCACAGTTGCTCATCTGCCGGACGGCTAGATCACTGGCCCTTCTCATGGAACTGACTTCCTGATTCCTCACCAGAAGAGACAATATGGCAGAGTCCGACGTCCCATGCCACTACATCTCAGGGTCCCAGGGGTACCTATCGCAGTTACATATGACGGAAGTGCCTCAAGGCACCTACCAGTACCTTGGTAGCTTTCAGAGACGGTGCGCGTTTGAGATATGGTTTTGCTCACGTTCATTCCCTGCCGGATCTTTCCTTGGAGGAGGATCGGAACCCTGTGCGCAAATCTCCACGCCGTTCTTGTCGCTTGAATCCGGCGCTTCTGAGACGAACGGCGCACGGTCCCTCTGTAGTATCTCGTCATCCTGTCGCCGGCCAGAGGGCGTTGACCGATCGATAATGAGAGTCATCACGCAACTTCAGCATGTACCGCGCAAGGGCCCCTTCGAGGAAATACCAGAGAGAAGGAAGCCAGAGCCTTACATAAACATTCTGATAGCAAAAACAACAATTTCAGAATATGGTCATCCTAGGGCCAAACGACTGCATGGGTGAGCAAGATTTCCTTGACACAGTGACAGTGAGACCCTTGCATCGTTGAACGCAGATTTGTGTAACAATGTGCTACGATGTGTAATCCACTTACAGGCGGAGTAGACTCGGAGGCTTCCTTAGTGCCGGGTGACACCGGAATCTGCCGAGACCTCTTGCTCGCGTTCGCCATCGGCTGGCTCATGCGTTCCCCCCCTTTGAATTTCATGTGTCTTGTGTCTACCTATATGGTGGCGCACATTTCTTCTGTATACATGACAATTTTGTGCAAGGGCAGGTTTACAACCTCGTGAACACTTCATACGTTTCCTGTGATCGCATCGAAGTACTGACTCCGGGGCACATCAAGCTGACGATCACCTCTGCAGGTTCTTAAGCCTATAATACTGTGCAACAGCAAGTCGGTCACTACTTATGCGGAAAATATCCTGAAAGTCCTGACCATCAGAATACTTCGGTCGCGACCGCAAATGAATGGCAGGCTGCTTTATCGTGGACCGTAAGCCGGATATTATCCTCTTGCTTAAGTGTTGTCAGAGTTACTATCTATGGGATTCAAAATGTGCTTTCTGATGGTGTATTGCTCTGTCCGATGCCAAAGGCCTCTTGTCTCGTCTCTGCTTGCCTTTGCTACTGTCTCTCCCAAGTTGCTGGCGGTGTGGTCAGCTCCCTCAGGCCGTCCTCGTATATGTCTTGTCCGGCGGGGAATTCTGTGGACTTATTATCAGTGTCGCTTCTGCGACTCCCTGGCCGATCCTGCTCGACTAGTAAGACACTTCCTCAGGCAATATTTCTGGACTCTGTATCCATTCACGCGCGAATTGATGAAGATACCTAGGTGTCACTGAGGTTTAGAGTTCTGGGACCTATCGGAAATCTCTTGCTAACCACGCCGTTCCCAAAATGTGGCATATCTTACCTTTGCCTTGTACTTTTGCGAAGCTCTTCATACCCAAGGACCAACAAGAGATTGTAGTATGCGTTCTTGACCATAGACTGCTAACTTCCAGTTCATCACAGGACAGATTCACTGTAAATCCCATCCCTCCTCTCTCACCCGTCATTGGGTCGAATGAACAGGATGATGACAGCGGTAGATCCTCCACGGCCCCGTTGAAGTATCTAGTACCTGTGCTAGATTGTAGCTCGCGTCGATCGACCCTCATCCTCAGGCTTCCAGTTGCGGTGTTCGCATCTTGTCTTGCGAATTGTCACTTTCGACGCTCTCGTGGGCACCATGCATGGCGTACCCCTGCTCCAAACTTCCGCTATGAAGGTGAATATTATCGCATTTACATTCCGGAATGTTTTCGCTCGTCCCTATGTTGCGCATGCTGCTTGCGTCACTAATGGCATTGGGGGTTTCAGGCTATTAATGAGGTTCTATGATGTATGTCCCCAAGTGTGTGGTGCTCTTTCTGTATGGCTCTGTGGCCTATTTCTGCATGCGGTCTTTACCCCAATAATAGTGCTTACGTAGTAGACGCGTCAGTAAAGTCAGTCGGCGCGTCTCGGCGCTATCGGCATTCCTTATATGGTAAGCGCACCCCGTTGCGAACCTACCCGGATTTTTCGTGATTATACACTCCTTTTCCCGGAGACGACCACGACGACGACCGTGACGAACGCCGAGCACGCTCACTAATGCCCGCTTCGACAACGTCGCCGATGGCGCTCAACCCGCCGTCACCAACGCCGTCCATCTTCAAGAAGAAGTCGACATCGTCCTTCTCTCCCATGTCAACCGCCGCGTCCTACCTTTCAGCTGTTAAAGCTGCGGATGCACGCGCGAGGGCTAGGGGAGAGACGCCTGTCGCCACGCCGGCTTTGTCGTTCTCTTCTTCGGTCACGACCAGCAGTGAAGACACCATCCTGGACGATGGTGAAGTGGTCTCTTCCGACGCGCTCTCTTACCCGACGATACCCCCGACCTCTGAACAAGTCTTCTCGACTGTGCACACGGAGTTCGGGCATTGCGCAAATGCCGAGTATAGATATACGTCTCAGCATCCTGCCGGGACGCCCGTCAAGCCTCACATAGAGCAGGACCCACCTTACTATGTACTGTTCACGACGTACGTGAGCTACATCATCCTGATCTTGTTCGGCCACGTCCGCGACTTCACCCGCAAGTACTTCAACCCTGGCGAGTTCAAGCATTTGATTCCGCATGATGTGAGTGCCGTCCTAGAGTAGCATGGACATCTTCGACTGACCTGATGCGTCCAGGGGTATGCACCAATCACGTCCGACTTCGACTCGTTCTATACTCGTCGCCTCAAGGCTCGCATTGATGACTGTTTCTCATACCCAGTGACCGGTGTCGCTGGTCGTACCATCGTCCTGAATGAGCGCAAGTCCAAGGACTATAACCGCACCTTCTATTCCACTGGCCGTAAGGTCCGTGCCCTCAACATATCCTCGTACAACTATCTGGGCTTTGCGCAAGCCCGGGGCGGTTGTGCAGATGCTGTGGAAGAGAGCATCAGAAGGTACGGTGTCTCCGCCTGCGGTACGCGGCTGGAGGGTGGGAGCCTTGATCTTCATGCTCAGGCAGAAGCGTTGGTAGCCAGATTCATCGGCCAAGAGGATGCGCTCATATGTTCCATGGGTTTCGCGACCAACTCGACCATCATCCCAGCTTTGGTCGGTAAGGGCTGCCTGGTCGTCTCGGATGAGTTGAACCACGCGTCGATCCGGTTCGGCGTGCGCCTGAGCGGGGCTAATGTCAGGATGTTCAAGCACAATGACATGAATGCACTGGAGGACTTGTTGAAGGAGGCCATCAGTCAGGGACAGCCGAAGACTCACAGGCCGTGGAAGAAGATCCTGATTATCGTTGAAGGCTTGTTTAGTATGGAGGGGACCATGACCAACCTCCCGGTTCTTCTAGAGCTCAAGAAGAAGTACAAGGTGAATACGCAGCTGAGTTATCTATGCGCACCAACTAACGTTTTACCAGTTCTACCTTTTCATTGACGAGGCGCATTCCGTCGGCGCCCTCGGCCCGCACGGCCGGGGTGTGGCTGATTACTTCGGCGTTGACCCGCGTTCCATCGACATCCTGATGGGTACTTTCACCAAGTCCTTTGGTGCCGCGGGTGGTTATATATCCGGCTCGAAGGCTGTTGTAGACCGTATCCGCGTTCGCAGCCACTCGCACGCCTATGCGGAAGCCATGACGCCTCCAGTCTTGACCCAGATCATTGCCAGCATGGCCAGTATCATGGGTGTCGCGCCTGCCCTGCCGACTCATGGTTCGACCGGTACGATTACCAAGGGACGGATTGTAGAACAGGAGAGTCCCGAGCCCTACCCTGGTCGCGCTCCTGCCTCCATCTTGCCCAGCTGGATGGATCTGCCGCCCGCCATGCGTGAAGGTACTGAAGGCCGCGATCGCCTGCGCCGTCTGGCCTTCAACTCTCGCTATCTGTCTCGCGCCCTCGAGAAGCTCGGTTTCATCGTCTACGGTCACGACGACTCTCCCATCGTCCCTCTGTTGATCTTCAACCCTGGAAAGATGGCGCTGTTCCACCGGCTCATGCTGCAGAGCAACACGCCTATCGTCATTGTGGTCGTGGCGTACCCGGCTACTCCGTTGGTGACCAGCCGAGTGAGGTTCTGCGTCAGCGCTGCTCACACGAAGGCCGATATCGACGTCGTACTCAAGGCTTGCGACTGGATCGGTGATGTGCTGGATTTGAAGCATGCTCCTGGTGAACGGTGGTCATTGGAAAAGATCACCAGCAATGCTGTGGAACTGGTCCGGATGGAAAGCCAGAAGCATGCCTAGATTTCTGGTCTGTTTCGTTTCCGATGGTGTGCACTATGGTCCGCCCTACATTCTGTTTATACCTATTAGACCGCGAATGCTTCAGCCTTATCTTCCGTTAATGTACCTCCACGTAATGTATCATATTCCAGTGCAAGGTTCTTTATCGAGGCTCGAGCCGTGGCAGCGATTATTCCTGTCCTTGCTAAGGAACGCAGTATATAGGTAACATCCGACGCCTCGGCGCTGAAGAATACCCAGGATCACCGACAGGGCGATCAGCCATCAAAACTGAGGCCTGAAGCCTGAGGCCTGAGGACTGGCTGGGGTGGGAGAAGATCTGGACAGACGATTAAACTGAGACAGAAGATGCGGGAGCACAGATGAAGCCCGATTTGATAGAAGCGTTCATAGTCCATTTGCTTCCGCGGTTTGAAGTATGTTCGTAGGTTCGTGAGCGAGTTAAGTTGGGGTTGAGCGATGCAAGTTCAGGCCTACATCAGCAAAATGGCAGCCCACGCTAAGAGGGATCCAGGCGCTAAGTACCGCTAAGGCGCCCTTACCGAGCGCCTTAGCCCTAACTCTCTGAGTTTCTTAGCCAATGCTCTAGAGGGGCGGCAGAGCAATATAGATAGTTCTGTTGATAATAGATATACATGTATTGTATAACAGTAGGACTAGATGAGGGCGGAGACTCGTAATTTAGGATTTGCGATCGTTGAAGGCCAAGGCAACTTGGATTATAAAACTTTATAGGGACAGTACCATTGTGTCCTGATGGCCTAACAGTTAAATCATATGGTATGATTTGGGCGATGCAGGTTCGAATCTTGCCCAGGTTACTATTTTTCTCTTTACTCCCCACTTATTTCTTGTCTGAGTGTTCTTAACACCTTAATCCAGGACTTAGCTAAGTCTTGGTACTGGGCTCAGGGGGTGGGCCCCCATGACTTAAGACCGCGGACTTGGTACTTATTTGCCTGACATTCGTTCTTAGCTTCGCTTAGACGGTCGTGCCGTTTTGCTGATGTAGGCTATCATCGATGGTCATGTAGCCCACTATACTTGGGTAAGGACGACTTTCCGCGAAGAGCTCCTCGGCGCTCTTGCCCACGAGGCGGCTGGCGACCTGGCGGATGGCTTCGCAGACCTGCCCGCCGTGGTATCAGTTACGAGAAAGTCCGAGTCGAATGACGACTATGAGCAAGCCGAGGTTGCCAGCGCTAGCGGAATGCAGACACTTCAGGGCCAAGCAAATCACTGGCAGCGATGAAAATGCGTGCGGTCGGAAGAATTCGAAATGTAAATTTGCTCGTGAGGAACAACTTAGAGTAATTACTAGCAGACGTTCGGGGCCTGCAACTGTGCGACACACGGATCCCAGATGGGCGTTAACGTCGATCGACGCTACGGGACTAGGCTAGTGCATATTTCCGATACAGCATAGGGAAGTCCCCCCTTAGCCCGCTTTTGGAAGTGAACCCTACCCAAACGAGTAGCTGGGGCGCCGCAGCAGTGGTAAACCACGTGCGTGGACCTTGCCGAATATACGGCAAGGAACTTCGTGCTGTTGACTCCCCGTTGTGCTCGCAGTACTATAACCTAGTAGTTGTGATTTATCCTGTAGATAATGTACCAGGAGGAGCTACTGAGCTTTGGGACTCCCCATTGACAGTAGGAGACAGTCTGAAAAGCTACAGTTCTCTCAGCGTGATTTTTGATCCCAGTAAGGCTTCTACTGGGCCACATTTAGTGCCTCC
>NW_006920423.1:916524-952091 GCF_000344685.1 Gloeophyllum trabeum ATCC 11539 | reverse complement strand
GTATTTGCATTGGTCTTAACCCATTTTAGCACCCGTTTATATGTGTTCTGAGTGAGCTCGACGAGGTAAGTGTCGAGACGCTCTCTACATCGCCCGCCGACCGCTGCTGAAAGGCTTCAGCCACCGTCCGCTTAGTCAGCCTCGGGGATCTCGGCGACGACATTTGTGCCAGCCGTCCTATAGCGTTCTCCTCCTCTTGTTCGTTCTGTATCCGGTAATACATTAAAAATAGATTTGTATTACATAACACTGCACGTGCGCCCTAGTAAAGGAGGAGCGAGAACGCTAAGGACGGATGGTTTAGGAGCCTGAGGGAAGTCCCCCCTTAGCCCGCTTTTGGAAGTGAACCCTACCCAAACGAGTAGCTGGGGCGCCGCAGCAGTGGTAAACCACGTGCGTGGACCTTGCCGAATATACGGCAAGGAACTTCGTGCTGTTGACTCCCCGTTGTGCTCGCAGTACTATAACCTAGTAGTTGTGATTTATCCTGTAGATAATGTACCAGGAGGAGCTACTGAGCTTTGGGACTCCCCATTGACAGTAGGAGACAGTCTGAAAAGCTACAGTTCTCTCAGCGTGATTTTTGATCCCAGTAAGGCTTCTACTGGGCCACATTTAGTGCCTCGACCCCCCCCCCCACTTTAAAGGAATTGTGTACATGAGGTTCTATGCGCTCTTGCGCATTCAGCGCGTACGTTATAGACAGTATAACCCTCGGTGTAGGGTAGAGGAAGGTCGAGACTATATACGTGCCGAGGTCCGGCAGATGCCAACCATGTGCACCTGCCGTTTTGGGCGGAGAATCCTGCCTTTTTGAGCACGCGCGAGAGCCTGGGGGGGACTTCTGCGACGCTGATACTAAACGGGTACAAGCCTCCATTAAAGACAGTTGCTCGTCTACTAAGTCTTTTTTAAGAGGCGCAGGATCAAGCCTATACGGGACTATGAACTGTACTCTTGGGGCCACTTACGAGGCTTTCGTCACTTCTGCATAGTTATTGTGGAGGGGACGCCATGAGAGGAGGGCTGAGGCCAGGTTCAAGGTATACACTTGCAGTAGTTTTCCACCGGGCTCTGTTCACACGTGCGCTCGAATAACGAGAGACTAGCACCGCCTGAACGCCAGCGCTTAAGATGAAAGCTGAAATTTCACTGACTGGAGCAGTAAGTGGGCAGACGAATGCGGCTCCGGAGTTACCGGACCACAAGCTGTTGTGGCTTAATGGCGTAGCGTTCTCGCTGTTCTCTGGCGCTGAGGTTTGAGTACCCTTGGGTCCCCAATAGGGCCAACACGCAGTATTGAGTCTTGACGCAGTACAGAAGTTCGGTAGTCATGCGGACATTGCAACTTGTTATGATTCGTACACTGAACATCTGGCTACGCATGTACATCATGAGCTTAATTTGTGTTGGTAGACTGGCAGTGTGAGATCTAAGGCAGGTGGATTGACAACGATGAAGAAGATCAATTCTACTTTAAACAATGCCAAGGGCCTCGAAGTTAGAGAATTTACAGTGCCTCCTGGGGCGGCGGGGCTAGTTTCTGAGCCGGGCGTCTGACCGCCTGCCCCTTTCTGTTCTTGTAGAAAAGAACATCACCTGGATAAAGGTGACACGAGTTCAGAGTGTGTTAAGCATTGCTTCGTGATACGAACCTTCGTCTTCCACAAACTGGCATTCATTATAGTTGTGCCACAACGCCTTGAACACGGGCTTGTCCGAGTAAGCGTAGTGCTCGCCGATGAAATTCCTGAGATACCCCGTCGCCTCCTCACCGTTGTCTAAGAGAAAGGCCACGTTAAGCCCGTAACCATACGATATGGGACAAGTACTTACACCAGGGCATCTTCGGGAAGAAGTGATGGATCACGTGGAAGTGTGCGACGTCGTGCAGGAAGAAGCGACCCCACCAGCCCATGAAGTTCCTGTCGACGGTGGCAGCGGCGCCTCGTTGGAAGTTCCATTCCGACCTGCGGTAGTGAGGTAGCTCCGGGTCCGTGTGGTGGAGGTACGTGATCATGATGAACCAGTGCGACACGCACAACCAGGGTATCCCGTAGAGCTTGACCACATACGAAGCCCCGTACGTCGCGCAGGCGGCCTTGACCAGATAGACCATACCTGCCATACCGATGTTCGAGATGATGACGACATTGCGCTGCTCCTTTGTGAAGATAATAGAGTTGGCTACAGTCGTTCCACGCTTCAGATGAAATCTAAGCGCAAAAAGATAGCACTCACGATCGAAGTGATTCGTCCATTTGGGGTAGTCCTTCTGGCCCGACACGTTGAACACTGTGCCTGGCGTCAGAGGAAGGCTTGCAAGATGGAATAGAGTTAAGCACTCACGCAAATATGCAGGGAACGCGAGAAGCTGCTGCCGGATCAACATGTACATAGTGTAAATAGGAGTATCGCCGAGGTACTCGTCATAATCGATCACATGTTTGTCGTCCTCCTGGGGTATTCCCAAGTCGCTCCTGGTCTTTGGAACATACACTTCATCTCGTTCCATAGATGCATGGTTGCTGTGGTGTCTGTGGTGCGAGATCCTCCAGCTAAAGTAGGGCGTCCACAGGCAGGTATGGGTAATCTGAAAGTTGAATAAGTAATAAGTCAAAGAAACTAAGTGATCGTGCCTTACAAATCCAATTATATCGTTAACCCACTTATGGGCTGAGAAGGCGCCGTGACCACACTATGGTTATAGGTTAATCCAACGATCGCTGCACGCAAACAGGAAGAAGGCCCACTTCATGCCCGATAACCCAAATGCCAGTGAATATCAGCCCCTGCATCCACCAGCTGCGCAAACATTATGTTGGTTCCGAATGAGAAAACATATCGATACTTACTATGCGACCCAAGCGAGCCAGCGCCCAGCTTCCGCCCCAACCGGGGTCATGAGAGACAGGACATCAACACGCTTGAATGTCGGGTCTATTTGGAGGCCTATCTTCCAGACGATCGCAGCCATTAGGAGGTCACGGATGAGGTACAGCATCGCCCTGGGAGTGTCTCTGACGAAGAGATGTGCAGGAATGGCAGCTCTAATTTCCTTCAGTGTCCTGCATATCACCCATCCGTTAGCTACCTTTATGAAGTAGAAACCACGGAAAAATCACCAGGGCATGGGCGTATACTCCGACAGATCATCCTCGCGAGAGGGCTTGGAGCGGGGGCAATTGACAGGTGCGCCCATGGTGTAGAAAGTCGCGAGCGGACGGGATGGCGGTCTGAGAGGCTCAGTTGCTGATCCTGCTTTATTCCCATTGCGACTGAGGAGGTACTTATAATTTGTAAACCCCGGTCCAGAGACTTGTCCTTGAACATGAAGGCGAGATTATCATGGAAAGGATGTTCGATCAGGCGGCGAAAGCCTTCTACAGGACATCCTGTTTACGGGGGTGCGTAAACTTAGTTCTTACCCCGATTAACGAACAGACTAGGCATGGCGTGTCCTCCGCCCACGCCTCGGTCCCTACAAGGAAGATGAAGAGAATCACTGGGGACTGATCCAGGAACTTTACGTCAAAGCAGAAGGTGATCTTGTTCGGGTTATGGACTCCCAAATGATATGAAATCGAGATGGGTGCAGCCGCGCGTCTGATATCTATTGGTGGATCACGGATTAGGGCGGATCCAATGCAACAAGCGGATGGAATTTACTGATATGGATTACGCGTTATAAAATGCCACGCACATTCCTCGCCTCCACAAGTCTCGAAGTCACACCTGCTTGACGACGCAGGAATGGCCGAGTACATCCCCACTCCTACTACAACGGACCTCCGATGCTTGGACCCAGAGTTACGTGACTTCGTGTCTATATTCCCCCAGACGATCGAGAACGCGCGGCGCGCTCAGGTCGTGGTCGACTTCATGCGAGCAATTCCTCCCAGACCGCATGAATACCCTGACGTGATAAAGAAAGATGTTTATCTTTCGGCACCTACGGCGGATATCTCGCAGCCGCCTACGGCTGTCCGTCTGTTTATTCCTATTCGTGCATCTGAAGAAGGACCCTTACCGGTGGTAATGTGGATGGTGTGTAGTTCCCAGATGACCTTGACACGAGAGCTGATAGATGTACTGGAAGCATCACGGTGGTTTCTTCTCGGCAGGCCCGCTTCGCCTGGATCCGTTCTGTAGTGCACTCGCAGCGGGTGCGAATGTAATCGTGGCTGCAACATCATATCGCCAGACCCCCGAGAACCCCTTCCCCGCGCGTACGTGATTTCCATATCTGTTTTCCACGCCACGAAGCTGTGGCTCATTCCGGCAACGCCGGGAAATTATAGCCTTCGAAGACGTTTACCAGGTGCTGTTGTGGCTCACTACTTCGTCTGGGGTAGCGGACTACTTCATCGATCCCACTCGCATCGCGGTCGGAGGCACGTCGGCAGGCGGTACCCTTGCAGTAGGCATCTGCCTGCGATACCGCGACGAACACAGTGCAGAAGCCACCAGAAGCGCTATCCGTCTCCTGCTCCTTGAAGATGCCGCGTTCGAGCTTCGACCCGCTTCATATTCCACGTACCATAACCCCGTCAATATCATCTGGAATGCTAACGTTACCAGGTATATGTGGGAGTTGTATCTCCCGCAAGGCGTGGATAATCTCGACCTGAAGATGAAGGGCTACGCTGTCCCAAGCTTGGCAACAAATCTGAAGGATTTGCCTCCGACAATGCTGCTCTGCGCCCAATGGGATGACTTAACCAACGACGCGATTGCGTTCGGGCACAAACTGCTTGAAGTGGGTGTGCCTACCGAGATCCACGTAAGCATCGACCTTCCTTCACAGAATCCGCCTAATCACAGTCTCCGTATTTGACAGAATTATCGCGGCACTTTCCATGTATCGGACAAGCTTCTCCATGACACCCAAGTCAGCGCCAAGAAGAGAGAAGACATTATCAACGCACTTCGTTATGCTTTCGTACAATAATCCGTTTGGCAGTAAACCCCCGGCACCTTGCTGCTCTCGATGGAAGTGCGATTGCCTACACCGTGAATCGATCCTTAGTTACAGAGGAAATGACACACCGCTCGGAATTCCTATTGAACCACGACTTTTTTTCACCGCAGACGGGGTTAAGCCGTGGCAGGGTGCAATGAATTGCGCTGTAATCGCCATCCGTCATTGCGGCTGCGAAGCCTAGATATTGATCTCCGACAGGATCTAGCGTCCATCGAGAGCTTGTGTACAGCCAGAATCGAGATCCGTTCGGCTAGATCAGAAACTATCCCGCGGATCTTGTGAGGATGGCAGAATTCATCGATGTCCTCGTTGCATGTATGTATCTGGGCAACGTACACTCGAGCCCATTATCCCAGTCAGAGAAATGCGATATCATTCCTTCAAATATCAGATACCGGCACCCATATAAGTGTACGCAGATAATTCCCTGCCGCACGTGTGTTCGAAGAAAGTCACGAAGTGTTCTAAGAATCGAAAGGGACAATACTTAACCACCCACGATTGCCGTAACACGGGAACACTGAAATGAAGAGGGAAGAGATATCTTTTCTCAAAACGCAGGTGCGGACGGAGGTGGTTCTCCGCGCTCCTTCTGAATCCAAGGTCCAGAGAGACTGAAAAAATAGGGGACGCCCAGACACCAGGAAGAAGAAACGATATCTCACATATCACCCCTCGTGCACGGCGCAGAGCTCGATCCGTCGCGCTCAAAGACACATTTGAATCCCGAGTCGTCAATGCACCCGCCTCAAAGTTGGCCAGTGCTGCACCTTCCGGATCTCTCGGATCTGTCCTCAGCTTCAGGGCTATGCTCAACCTGCCAGTCCCCACTGAAGCTAAAGCCCAAATGCCAGAATATGTCCATTATGCTCGGAACCTCTAATGTTATCGTGAGCTGCGCTATTTTCGTATCGAATAGAATCTGTGAATAGCGACTCCACCCACCCCCGGTCCCCCGATAGCTAGCGATGCAGAGCGCAAACAGTGGTACATGAGGAATCTTCCTTTGTTCGCAAAACTAGCTCAGGAAGGTTTACCATCCAGAGAATAGCTTCGAATCGCCTGTGCCACTCATCAGAGTGTCTTCTGCAATTTCCATAAACCCAACATCTGAACGCCCCTGTTGTGTATACATCGCCGCGTCGGCAGCTTTTACTATAGAAGGTCTGGGTCTCAGGGCCAAGCCGTGCTAACGCGGGTGTTAGTCTAGAGCAGGACGAGCCGGACACTGGACGAAATGCACGTACCTCTATCAGGGCGAAGAGAAACTCGCATGTAGGTTTCACGTACCACCGCTCGAATTTCTTGCCAGGCCGTGTCGGCTTTGCAAACCAACCCATATGCCCGCCACCGGCAGTTACCGCTTGAACAACCCAGGGCGATTGGAGAATCTGCAAGGATAACATTGAGAGTAAGGGCGAAAATCATTAATACACCGCAGCATACCTGACATATCGGGATGTTTTCCACCGTGACGATCGGATCGTCATTGCTATTGATAGCCAGACAGGGGATGGAGATGCGGTCGACGACCCTGGAAGAGCTAATGGCCGAGTAGTAGTCCATGTGGTCTTTGAACCCGTAGAGCCGAGTGGTAATGACATCGTCGTATTCCCTCAAGCGCACGTACTTGCGGCTGAGGAAGTGATCCAGTAGTGCCCCGGGTAATGGCGAGCTCGGGTCGGAGTAGAAAACCTTCCGATGCCTGCCCAGGAGCGCCTGCAGAGCTCCACCTAGCACAAAATCGTACACCCATCTGTTGACCCAGGAGCCAAACTCGATATGGGGCGACCCCCGTGCGAAGTCCCACACGTTTGCCAGGCTAACGACGCCGCTGAGGGGGCACTCGGGACCTTCTTCGCCTACGTATTTGGTCAAGGCGTTGGCACCCAAAGAGAACCCTGCGGCGGTGTATAGATGGAGCTAGGTCAGACTTAACATGATGACATACCGAGTCCAAATATCAAAGATTGCGGAAAAGTATGGCAGATCCAGAGCACGGCGCTTCTGATATCGTCTGTCGTGCCAGCCTGAATCCACCCCAATGAGATGCCCGAAGAGTATGAAGGAAATGGCGGCGTACGTGATACAGTTTCGGAGACGTTACGGGACACCCGTTGCACCCCCTGGAGTTGAGGACGACTGCGCGGAAGCGGCAACCTTGAGGTAACGTTGGAGCAGTTAATGCAGCTACTGCTGCTCGAACATACGACTCATGAGAACCACCTGTGAGACCATGGGTTACCAGTAGAATCGGTTCTACAATATGGCTGGGTTCCACGCTAAACGGCGGAGTGATGTCCAAGGCTAGAGTACCTGCCAAAAATCATGAATGTTCTGTAGAGCCAGAAGCAGAGGTGACTCCACCTCCGTCAGGCACGCGTAGTATTTTCCTACAAGTTATCGGTTTGTTCAGCGGAATCTGAGTGTAGGAACGAGCGCAATTCACCGCTCGTAGACTACCGGGTCGACTAGAGTGAAGTCGCCCACGGAACAATACACTGTTTGAGCATTACCCCTGGTGAAAATCGTTGTAGTGTGTCCAGACGTCATGCCACACAAGACCGACATACCCTGGTAGCCACCACACCGATCGAAAACTGGAATCCGGCCCGTAGAGGGACGTGACTTCAGTTTTCACAAGGTCAATCAGCGTGAGTCCAGACGCATGCTTGACAGGCTGGGGCGCTGTATCTAGAGGAGCCGATGTTGCGGAGTGAATGAGCTTAGTTCTTAGGCCCAATGTCCGTCGTGTCCAGGCCATTGATAGACCAACGCACAGGGCCACTATCCCAGTCAACGTTAACGCCGCCACCAGGCTATTATACCCAGCGAAAGACATTGTAAGTTGTACTGCTGGGGCAAGTTTCGTGACTCCTAGTCTGAGGGTTAGTGTTTTCTAACACCACAGTGGCTGCATAAAATTCAACTTGATCTCTGTCCGCAGCAGCTCGGACGGCGATAGTGCGAGCACAGGCACGAGCACTAAACAAGACGCCCAGTACATGCCGGACCGCTGATTCAGTGATAGAGTTCCATTTCCCCGGGCATCGAAAAGGTCGTGTAATAGACGCAGGTGCCAAAATTAAGAATTGCAACGTCAGTTGACCGATACAGCAGTGCGAGAGCAGAGAAGTATATGCCAGCAAGGGTCACAACCACGTTCTCGGAAGCATCCGGATCCAGGGCATTAACGATTTGCTTCCGTTAAAGCCACCGGACACCGTTGTGTGGATCATATCAGGTTTCCTTTCTTCACGGAATCCTCGCTGCAAGTCGCATCAGGACATGTTTGTAGATGAAGTCTCTGAATACGGTCTGGTACTTCCTATCTCACGTCCCAATTACCCTCGAAACCTTTCTCCGTTATTCTGGAGTAGCGTTCACGTTGCACGTTTCTTACTTATAAGCATGTTGTGGCCGCTGCCCTCCGTCCGCCCATCCTATCACCAATCGCTTGGAACACGATGGGCATTTTTCAGAACGGGCTAGAATATGAGAGACGCAAGATAACCGACTTTGCCCCTCCCAAGGTCAGATCAGCCTGACCTAATGTTGTATTCCTGCATAACACTGCATAACACTGTTTACAGGTGACTCTGGCGGAAATCCACGCCGCGGTACCCAAGCATCTCTTCCAGAAATCAACTCGCAAGGCCTTGGTGTATGTCGCCAGAGACGTTTTCTTTGCGGCGCTCTTTTACTATGCCGCGACTTACATCGATCCCGCATGCCGGGCCTTGGATACGCGGTACGAAGGCCATCATCGTGCGTTCGTGCTGCTCCGATGGACACTGTGGAGCGTCTACTGGTTCTGGCAGGGAGTAGCCTTCGCGGGATGGTGGTGTCTAGGTCAATAGTCCCAGCCATCGGCGGTACAGCGCACAACTGAATAGCTATTGGACCACAGGTCATGAAGCTGGACATGGTACTATGTCCCCGCACTCTTGGGTTAACCATCTTCTTGGCTTCACGCTACACACGGTTCGTCTCGTCCCCTTTGCTCGAAGAAAAATACTAAAACCCACGGTACTGATATAGGCAATCCTTGTCCCTTACTATTCATGGCGATCGACGCATCATGCTCATCACGTGAGCGCGCCCCCGGCATTACTGGAAAGGCATTAACGAATTATTGCACAGAAAGCCACAGGGTCGATGGAGCGTGACGAGAACTGGGTACCTCGCACCAGGACAGACTACCAGCTGCCACCCGAGGGCACTGCGCATGTTCTGGACTACCATGACATTTTCGAAGAGACCCCGATTTATACACTCGTCCGCATCGTTTTCCAGCAGATACTCGGATGGCACGCGTACCTGACTTACAATGCTCTGGGTAACAAGATGTTATATCCAGAAGGTTTCCAGACAAATGTGGGTGTTCGCGCATGCCGTTGGCAGGATTCGTTAAATTCAGGCCTGGGTGCAGCATTTCATCCCGTCTTCGCCTCTCTTCAAATCCCATGAGCGTCGGGATGTCATCATCTCCGATATCGGCCTTCTTGCTATGATAGGCATTCTGTACTACTACGGCACACAGGTAGGACTCGTGAACTTCATCAAGTTTTACTTCATTCCGTATCTGGTGGGTAGAAAGTTTCCTGGTGTCCGGCAATCGCTCACATTGTGTACACAGCTCGCGAATCATTGGATCGTCATGTTAACTTTTCTGCACCATTCGGACCCTACAATTCCTCATTATCGCGGAAAGGAGTGGTCCTTCCTCCGAGGTGCAGTCGCAACTGTCGACAGGCCGCTCCTAGGCTGGATCGGTCGATTCTTCTTGCACAATGTGCGTATCACTCCCTCCACCCACGTCTGACATTCATCTGATCTACCCTTCCTGATAGGTGTCACACGATCACGTCGCACATCATTTCTTCTCCATTATCCCTTTCTGTGCGTTGTTCACGGACGCTTTGCGATAGCGTCGGATTTCTCACTGTGCCACAGATAATCAGCCAGAAGTGACTGAGCGCATCAAGGAAGTGCTCAAGGATGATTACAACTATGATTCCACTGTAAGCATGGCCTCGCAGCTCATGATGTGCTACCGTCCTTATCTCATCTATCCTGCAGAACACTTTCTATGCCTTGTATCGCTCGTTCAGCGAGTGCTGCTTCATCGAGGACGAGGGTGAAATTGTTTTCTACAAGAACAAGGACGGCGTCGCGCAGCGACACCTGGCCAACAACGCCATAGGAAGCGACTCTGGCTACAGCAGCTCCGAGAACGAAGGGAGTGACAAGAAGAAGGATTGATGACGTCTGATGTGGAACGAGCATCGCGAGAGTGGAACGTCCAAGGCCCGGCCTATGTCTCCGTTTCATTACACTTGTATGGCTGTACTCATATAGGCGCGGGCAATAGAGATGATCTTTCAATTGAACCCGCGTGACAGTAGCTATCTTGGTTCCAGTGGGAATGGGCTCGGCACGGCACTCCCAGCCGTGCACTGTGCAGACGGGACTCACAGTGTACGCAGGGCCCACCAGAGGGTAGCTCGTTGCTAACCTCTTCGAACGAATGGAGAAAGCAACATTTACTAGTCTTATCAGAGAGATGGATTGGGAAACCGATTCAACTCTTTGGCCGACTCCGCGAGCATCGGGTTCGGCCCTTTGGGCTGCATAGGTAAGATCACCTCCATGGTAGGTGGGTCCGCATGGAACGCAAATGCCTTTCACCGCACTCAAGGCCGGAGGAGCCATAGGGATCCATCTCGGAGCCAGGCACTCAACTACCTCATTCTACTACCCATCCACTATGGGCGCGTTGTTCCTTGTTGGCCAATGACGAAAGGGACGGGCCCTTCGACTCGGAATGTTGTAACCCCCAAAGGCCCCTTCACCCATTCTTCTAATTACAGGTGAATATGTACTGGCGGATACAATCCGGTAGTTACCGAGTTATCCTTTGTCGAGTTTTGGAAAGACAGAAACGATACTTCTTGATAAACATACGCTCGGGACCAGGGCACGCGGTTTAATAATGGTCTAGCGTTTAGTGGGTCGACAAGCTTCCCGAAGGACAAGCAACGGAGGCTTCCTTGGCGGATGACTCAGACTCCTATCAGCCAGAACTTTATATAGCATCACCAAACCCGCCAGAAGCAAAGCCCATGAACTCACTACTTATCAAAGCAGACGCCACGAAGCTGATACTTACGACAATAGACGGACAGGGCAGGACACACCGGGCTGGCGCCTAGAAGGAGCCATCGGTGATTGGAAATTATATCCTTCCTGAGGCATCGATAGCGTTGATGCGATCCTGGCTCGTCGGCATAGAATACACCGGGAGTACCTCTGGGACCTACTTTAACTGTCTCCCAAGGCACGGAGCATCAGGGCTCCGATGATGGGCGATTACAGAGTACCAGCAAAACCTGCCGCAGCTCCTGCTGCGCACGCAGGAGCAGACTGAAGCGCCAACGTCCTGGGATGATTTGAATTTGGTGGTCCTGGTGACATTGTTGGTTTGCACGTCCGCGAGAACCATCGAAAGCAAGGCTTGTGTCGCTTGCAGAATCTACTTCGTCATCGCATCTGTCTGGCCACTGCCACGAACAATGGGAGAGCCGATCCAATATGACCAACATGGGAGTTCAGAGCAGAACCGTGGTGCAGGTGAACTCAAGCCGTGCCACAATGAAGCGGCTCAGTCATGATGTTCCAGAATATATCATGCTATGTGATCTACATAGGTGATATTAGCACCTTCGGGGAGGATCAGGGAGGAAGTCGGGAAACAGGGAGTCAAGTCGCAGGAAACCTGCGGAGAATTGAAGTATGCGTACCCTAACTCTGGATTCAAATGTCACTTCGCCGGGCTGGTTAGTCTGAGCACCGTTCCGAGTATTGGACGGAGCGGGAGCTATCCCCGATACCTGCCGCATTGGGGAACATGTCATAATTATCATCCGTGAGGCTTCGAAAAGAAGCTACAGGTGGAAGAGCTACAGCCACATACCTACTTGCTCAAAGTAATAGCTCCTTTCATGCAGCGGCCATTGGCCTCACACGATTCGATGAGGGAAATGAGAAGAATGAATGTTGGAAATATCTATGGAACACAAGTCGATGCATACTTGACCACGCAGTGATACCAGATTGTAGTATGAAATGGATTCCGTGACGGTACCGAGGTAGCATGGTATCATTGGCATGCCGAGCAACAAACCAACATAGGACCGTAATTAGACAGGGTCATCCTACGATGTGAAAAATCAGTACCAACCTAAGCTATTACTGACCGCTTGATGATCAAGCACGCATGCCACAATCTTTCCACAATGAATCCATCTTTTATATACAGCCATTTGCTTGGGTGACCTATACCGTTGGATAGAGTGGTGGAAGCTCGAGTCCTTCATATACATGGACGTCAAGTCCATCGTCCGTAATCTGTAAACGGAGCGCATCAGCAAATCTACGGCACAAGAGGGCGGCATATGTATTCACGTTCCAGCCGATTAATCCGTTAGTCGACGATACACCTTGGATGTGGAGCGGAGGTGTCATCACCGTCTCGCGGTATGGTAGGTAGGAGATAACGTCTTCCTGAAAGATATTGTCCGCCTCAATAACAGTAGCACCTTCGTGAATGACACTTCGCTCTCGGTGATGGCCATGGGGCATATGTGCTGTGCGAAAGATGTCCCGGGCATTGCCTGTAGGGTTGAAATCCCAAATCCGATCAGGCCAGATGACTCGGTACCCGTGGGTGGTGGTTGCATGGTGCATGGTCAGATCTCTGAACCAGCGCGACCGCCTCGGACCCCATTCGCTCCATGATACGTGTGAGGGTCCATTTGAAATCTTGCTCAAGCTCGGAGAACTGGGCAGAAAAGTGGATAAAGGGGTAAAGATATCGAAAACACGTTGACGGCGCTCTTCTCCGGGGTGGGGGATCGATTCGACGACTCTCATAGTAATGTGAATCACGGAATTCAACCTCGAGGTCCCAAAGGGAATCCCGAGACGTTCTTCTGAGCCGGGTAATTTGTGGTGTCTCCAGGAGGTATCGCCTGTTATCCGGATTCTTGCTACGTGCTGCGGTCGAGGACATGGAAGTTCATATGTCGCGATCCGGGTAGGAACAGCTGCGCCTCCGCCTTCTTCCAGCGACGTCACATGGTCTAGCGAATAGACGTCAACGGCTGGAAGTCGGCCGGGATAGCGCGTAACCGACGCAACCAATAGCCAGCGAGGGGAAACGAGATGGAAGTCACGGAGCACTCTGTCCGCTGGCTGGGGGAGCCTCTGCACCAAACGTGAACCACGGAGTAGCACGACATACATGGCGCGACTGGCTGCTTACCATTTTGACAATTCCACTTGTCCATTCTAAGATCACCAGCTCTCATTTGTGCGCGAACCTACGCGTGTATACAGAGAGTGCAACGACGTCACCATCCACTTGCACGGACGTGCATAGTGGCATGTCCCAGTCATCAAACCCTACCCGGACAGGACTTAGGGCAGCACGAGGATGAATAGTTCCGTGCGTGAGCGAGAGAAGAGCGATTTCCAGCGATGACCTATGCCGAACATCTTCAGCGAACGCCGTTACAAGCCCTGAAATCCCCTTACTCTTGCTGCACCGGGACTACATGAAGTAGCACAAGTAGGTCTTGCTCCGGGTCAATCTCACAGTCAGTACTGAAGTCGAAGTCCGTATGCACGGTCCAAGACCGATTTTCCGGTGAAATGATGTCCAACACGTCCAGGCTATGGAAGCCGGGGCTTGCGTCTGTGTTCAACCGCATGAACATGCCGCGACTGTATTTGCGATAATCACCATGGCCAATAATAGGCATTGTACGCGAGACACGCAGGTGAGGCCCCTTCCAGGCGTCCTGGTGTTCATGGAGCAGCCGTAGGCGCTCTTCGGTGGAGGACGGATCGAGCGGATTATCGACGTACCCCGAAGCACCCAGTTCGATGATGTACTGTAGGCTTAAGGAGGAGCGAACGAGCCCGTCAAACTGCTTCGACACCTGGGGATTAATATTAGAGGCTTCTCCGTTTTCAAAGGCCGAGCATCGTGCGACATACAGACTGGACGTTGAGAACGTCTTCGAAACGCAGAAAACTGAGGATGTGGATCAGGAGCTCCGAAGGGAGGTCTTTCAGGGTTGTGACCATGATCGTACGCAGCACCTGTGTCCCGAATTTGGCCAGTAGGAGGACGACAATGAACTGTGGAATCTACCCGGAATGCGCGATATTAAACCGAACCTGACTGTGCCTTGTATTCCGTCTATTTGGATAGCATCTGTATGATGAAGGTGCCGTTCGGACTGGGGAAGGTTTCGAGAGGTGCTGGATTGAACTGGCGAAGTGGCGTGAAATCAAGATGGTCTCTATTCACTGTGGCATAAGATTTCTGCAGCGGCCAGAAAGTGGCTGATATGAGTGCTATCAATTGGATTTTTCAACTTCCAGGATCGAGTCCGCAGCGCCGTAGAAGGTTCGTGTTCGGAATGCGCAGTTACGTATTGTGGTAAGCAGTGCCGCAAACCGCCGACAGATGTAGTGAACTAGTGATCATAGTACAAGTACAGAACAAAGTTTTAGATATCACACAACTGGATATGCTCGAGGTTAGAGGTCAGCATAAGCGGCGATCCTAGAACCGGCAGGTTAGCTCTGCTTCTTCTGTCTTTCTTTCCTAGCTCTAAGTGCCCGCCCTACACGGCTGGCATTCTGCCTGTTCAGCTTCTCACTGATCCACCAGCCGATATCTGCAATTGCCTCCAGGTCCACACTTTTCTCTGTCCGATACTTGCTGTCTTGGATGGAGTACAATATATCTTCCGTCGCGACATTACCAGTCGCTCTACATGCAATTGATGAGTTTCGACCTTGAATGCCCAAGCAGGACATGACGTACCCTGGGGAATAAGGGCATCCGCCAAGCCCCCCGACGGAGCTATCGAGAGTGCGTATGCCAGCCTCCAGCGCGGTCAGGGCGTTGGCGACGCCCATACCGTAAGTATCATGGAACTGTCAAAGACAAGTTCAGTCGCCTCCCGGATGCGGTAAACAATCTCTAGAGTAACCTACATGACCCTAAAACAAACAGAAGTCAGAACTCGAGTAACAAACGTGCTCGAGGGCACTCACAGCCAGCCTCTCCACGGGAAGCGCACCCGCCACAACATCAAGCATCGCGCCCACACTCGCCGGGTTCCCCACGCCCGTCGTATCCCCCAAACTGACTTCATAGCACCCCATCTCCAGCAACTCCCTGCTCACATCCCGCACCCGGCGATAATCCACCTTCCCCGAGTACGGGCAGGTGATCACGACGCTCACGTACCCGCGCACCCGCAGCCCCTTCTCCCGCGCCTTCTGCGTCACCGCCGCGAGCCGCGTCAGCGACTCCGCGACCGTGCAGTTGGTGTTCGCGAGCGAGAACGCGTCCGTCGCGGCGGTGAAGATGGCGATTTCGTCGGTGGGCGGGATGGTGGAGGTCAATGAGCCGACGGAGTGCGCGGTCGTGGCGGAGAGGAGCTCGAGCAGGTTCTCGAGGCCTTTCATGTTCGGGACGAGCACGGGGTAATGTACACCGGGAAGCTTCTCCATGCGGGTGATTACTTCCGCAGTCCCAGCCATCTAAGTTCAGGAAGTGCAGTCAGCTTGGACCGTTCAATATTTTGTAACTCATGGCGCTCGAAGTCTCATAATACGCTGCACCTCCTGCTTAGCCTGCCGTCCGCCGTAACCCAAGGCCCCTAACTCCGTCCCACCCGCCACACGCTATCCAAACCCAAAGACTCACCTGCGGCACCCACTTCGGACTGACGAAACTGCCCGCCTCGATAATCCGCATCCCCGCCCTTCCCAGCCGATTGATCAGCTCGACCTTCACCTCCGCCGGCACGACGCCCTTCTCGTTCTGCAACCCGTCCCTAGGCCCTACTTCGACAATCCGGACGACGTTCGGGTCTCTCTTGGACTCGGTGCGGTAGGTGCGGGATGTACAGGCTCTCAGACTGGGATTTGTGGCTAGGCACGATCGGAGTGGGTGGGGAATGCGTTTGCGAGCTACGGACAGTGACACGGACATGACTGGCTCAAGGCGCTATGAAGGGATGCGAGGCTCAGGCTCGACGGGGACAGAGATCCGTGTCGAGTTTAGCCAGAGGTCACAGGACCGGTGTGATCACCTGAGGGGACGAATTCATACCACATTTGCGCAATGTTACAAGCTCAAACATGTCGGCAAGCCTGCGTAGATCAACACTGAGCAAGGGTAGTATCCGAAGGTCGATTGGCTGTAACTTGTGGTAGAGAGAATGCATGAACGAGCAGGAAACCAGGAAACAGGTCCAAGGAGTCGTGAGAATAACATACGACTTTGAGCACGCATATGTTTTGTAACGAATCTACTTCGAGCTACTCACGATCATCAACAGTTCACGAACGTTCACTCCCCACGGTAGGAGACGTGAACACAGGAAGAGGGGGTTGAGCATGGGGAAAGTCACGAACTTATTGTTCCTGAATTAGTCTGCTTTTATTGAATAACGATAACGACAAGACTGAAGGGGGGTGGGTACTGAGGCGGATACGATACAGATGTTGGAGCACGATAAAGGGTAGGAACATATATGAGGCATGTCAGTGATGCGTAGGTTTCTTCCCTGCAATGCAACCGGTGGTCAGTATGGTCGGGGACGCGCGGTTCCCAGGCATAGATGAGCTACGCAGTGGGAGAGACAGGAGAACGTACCGTCGACAAACATATTCCTCGTAGCTGACGGCAACTGTGCGGTCATCCCATCCAACTCCTTCGTCAACCGCACCTGACACCCCAGCCTGCTCGTGTCCGTCAAGCCGAACGCCATATCCAACATATCGTTCTCGTCATCCGAAGGCTCCGGCAGGAGGTCGTAATGCCCTGGTGAGAGAATAACATGGCACGTCGAGCACGCTATGGAGCCTTCGCAAGCACCTTGAGGAAAGAAAGAGAAGCAGATCCATCGTCTAGATTACCGCCGCGACACCGGAGGAGGAAGACGTACCCTCCAGGTCAATGTCATGCTCGTGGGCGATTGAGAGAAGATCGTCGCCTTCATTTGCTTCGACTGTCTTGATATCGTTGCCCTTCGCATCTTTGAAATGCACCTTGATCCTACGGAGCGCCGCGCGTCAGCCCTTATCTCCCTCTGGTGAGTACGAGCAGACACCCACCCCGTCCCGGGCTCAGGCCGCGTGATGTCGCCGTGCCGTACAGCTGTCGTACAAATCAGTCAGAAAGAGGGTCCGCTTGGGTTCAAACACTTCATTTCGGATAGGTAGACGGACAGGGAGACAAGTTCACCTGAAGTCGTGTGGATTTGTCGGGACCTGGGCAGGTAGAGATTTCGAGAAGGACTGGATATCCGCCGCCGCTGCTCAAACCGGCAGGATGACGAGATCCAAGAGGTAATTTGCCTTGCCTTCTGGGCTTGAGTTCGACATGTTAGGTGCGAGCTCATGGGAGGCAGAGACGTGAGAAGTGCCCGCGCAGACATGTCGTCAGTTGCTGGAATATGCCTCGCGGATAAGAAAGACGAGAACACAAGTTGATGTCGAACTCGAGGAGCTTCGCAATGACCGTGCCGAGTCAAGAGCAGCTTACGCCGCCAAAATTCATGGCAAGCCGTCTTTGCCGGGCGCGGGGTAGGGTCACGTGAGGGACGCGTCGGCACGTGGGGGGCATTGCAAGATTCCGTCGAAAACAAAGCAACGCCACGACACGCAGTCTCGCAAGCTTGCCCGTAGCAGCACGGCTTGACACTTCCAACGCCGCCATAACTGCAGCTTCTGATTTATGCTATACCCTCTAACTCCGAGCCAACGGCTCGACATCGTAAATACAGGTCGGTGCGCAGTAATCGGGGCCCCTTCTGTAGGAGATCTCGAAGTGCGCGCAGCACGGTGCACCCCGAGACCCTTGCCGGAAGGGTACATACGCAAAGCCCCTATGTGGGCGCCAACCCGATGTAGTCGAGCTAATCAGAATTCTCCGCAAAGGGTTCAACAGTGGGACGCGTCGTCTGTATCCCCCTGACACTTCATGGGGCGAACAAAATCTTATCCCTCGACTCTCTGATTTGTTTCTTTGCGTCTGAAGGAACAGTCGGTTCCAGAGTGCAAATCCCATATAACCATTAGGTTCTTCTGACACTGGAAGTACCCGAGTCTTATGTACATGTTTGTTCGAAGCTTATCAATCTCGTCTTTTCAGAGACGTGATTGACTTTCGACCCTCTACGAGTACCTCATCTCTCGGATCTTCGTCAGCCGCGAGCCTTCGGGTGCTGGCTAGCTCACCCCTTCCGTACTGCACGGAACGAAAGTTTATCACAGGTCATGTCCCCGCCAACAGTGAAATCCAGGAAGTATCAACTCATCTCCGTTAATCTCACATTTTTTGGGACGTGATTGACTACCGACCCCCTAGATATTCCTCTCGGGTAGCTTACTCAGTCCCGATCCTTCCAGCGCTGTTTATCTCTGCCTACGACCCGCTGACTTCGCCCTGGAGTGTTATTCAGAATCCCCATACGGTATAACCACCTGCTTAACCTGGAAGTACCCGTCCTTACCTACATCCGCGCTTGTGCGAAGTCTGTTAACCTCACCTTGCTGAATGCAGCTGCTCTTGGGCTTCTAACCCTACAAATGCCTCTCCTGTTGGACATCTTCTTGGACTGCGGGCCTTTGAGTTCCAGCGCTGGAACATCTCTGCCTGCGACCCAAAGACAACCCCTCTGATCGAACTTGAAAGAATGACATGCGGTCCCGATTGATCGTGCAGTTCAGGAACTGTCCGTCCACGGCGCTATGCTTCTGCTCGTCCGAGGTATGTCGCCAGACGCCCGACATACTTCCATCGACTATTGTCCACCTTGAAATGACTTGTCCTGCTTTCTCGGGTACCTTGCCAAACCCTGGTCTAGTGGCGGCCGCCGCGCTGCTCATTCTCTGCACCCCTCGCCTTGTCACGCGGCTCAGTAAAGGAAACCTTTCCTCTCGACGACGCCGCGCCTCCATGGAACCGCCTTACTCGGCTTGACTCCGTGCGCAACAGTCCTCCCACTTGCCCTTCGCTCTGACGGCTGGTTGCCGGCCTATGCCGTCCACGAGCTGCTCTCAAGCTTTATGTGGGCGCTCGACAACGCCATCCATCTTACCCAGCGATTTCAGACTCAGCTTATCATCGCAGGTGATACTCCTGCTCTTTTGTTTTCTGTCTGTCAACTATCATTCCCAGAGTCACCTGCGTTATGACATTCCGCGTACCGACATACTGACAGCACCCGTGTATCTCATTCCATATGGTCCGGCGATACCACACCCGGGACGCTGGCTGCCCGATATATTCTGTCAATCAGGCAAACGACTTGCGCTGATGTGATCCCAACTGGGCTCGATTCGCGGGGAAATGTCGCACTTGGTGGGAATGCCCCAGCTGGGACCTACAGCGTACTATCTCCCCTGCGGCGCGCGCTAAAAACGATGCGCATCGTTTCCGACACCTGGGGTCAAGCAGTCATCTCAGCCGGGTGTTGTTGATGTATCTAAGGAAGACATACAGCCTGTAGTGCCGATGGGGTACTGGCAGGTGTCCGGCGAGCCTTTGGCAATGGAGTCCCAGGTACACCCATACGTACGACAAGCTTGAAGAGACCCCGTCCTTGACCGTGACGCCCTTTCCTGTTTCAAGACGCTATATAGCCATCGCTAGGGCGACCAAACGAGTCTAGTAATCCATCATCCTCTTGATTGAAGCTAACGCCTCAAAGCAGCTCAAAGCTCGATCGTGAACGTGCGGCTTTAACTGACCATGCCTGTTGGAGAAGAAGAGCGCTCAGAGGCGTGCGGGGAAGCGGGCGTCGATTTCCACTTTTGGCAAGGGTGTAACGAGATGCCGCGGCCGGCGCGCGCCCGTCGCACGACTCGATCAAAGCTGCCGAGGTGTTCCCGCCACAACGCCGACGACTACATCGACTTGGATAAATTGCGAGTGCGTGCCGCGCAGGTCGTACGCATTATTGCCTGGATTTTGTGGCTGAAGCTTGGGATATTGACCGGACTGCAATAAACAGCGGGCTTCTTGTCGTCGTAACAAGGGCTTCCAAGCCGACAGGAATTCCATCAGGAAGCTCGTGATCACCCCGCCCGTCCTGTCCCTGCATGCATGGCTCTGTTCTTATCTATGATGTCGAGTACAGTAATAGCCACCCGCCCACATAAAGCTCGCCCATTCCGTTTAATTTCCTCGAGCCACGGTGCGCACGCCCCTCTGCTCTCGCTGACGCCGGCCATGTTGTTCACTCGCTCCTTCCTGACCCTCCTTTCTCTCGTGGCCCTCGTCGCCGCCGATCCCCTCATTTCCCGCCACGTCCTCCACGAAAAGCGCGCGCACACGCCCGCGGGCTGGGCGCGCTCCCGCAAGCACGATGCCGCCGCCGTCCTCCCCTTGCGCATTGGCCTCACGCAGAGCAACATGGACAGGCTCGAGGAGATGTTGCTCGAGGTGTCCGACCCGGACTCGCCGAGCTTTGGCAAGCACTGGAACGCCGGCAAGGTCGCGCAGACTTTCAAGCCGAGCGATGAGACTGTTAGCACTGTCCACGAGTGGCTGAAGACGTCCGGTATCCATCCATCCAGGATCAGGTTGACCAAAGCCAAGACCTGGATTGAAGTCAATGCCACTGTTGAGGAGGCCGAGCAGCTGCTTCAAACCGAGTATCACGTCTACACACACGAATCAGGCAAAGAGCACGTCGGTGAGGCTCCCACATGTTATCGCTCGTTCAGTTATCTGACAGGACTCATAGCTTGCGACGCGTACCACGTCCCCGAGCACGTGAGCAAGCACGTCGACATCATCATGCCCTCCATCCATTTCGACGCCGTCATCAAGCGCGACGGCGCCTCCAGCCACACCCTGAGCAATATCGGCCAGCCTGGTGTCGGCCTGACGCCCAAGACCACCGGGACGATCTCGGATTTGTTGACCCAGTTGGAGAACTGTGACCAGCAGATCACGCCCATTTGCTTGCGGGCGCTGTACAACTTTGTTTACATACCGGTGGCAACCAGCAAGAACAGCTATGGTATCGGTATGTATATCAACCTCCCGGGTGTTTCCGAGTTGTGACTGAGGGAATCTCATTTGTATAGTTGAGTATACCCCCCAGGCGTACCTCCAGTCTGACCTGGATATGTTCTTCACAAATTTTTCGAAGGGTCAAGTCGGTCAGTCCCCGAAGGTAGTGTCCATCGACGGAGGTAAGCCACGCCTTCCACTCTCCGCGCGCGCACGCGCGTTCTGACTCTTCTCTGCGTGGTCAGGCTACGCACAGACGGAGTACACCGGCTTTGGCTACAACGGCGAGAGCGACCTCGACCTGCAATATGGCATGGCGCTCGTGAACCCGCAGCCCGTCACCCTCTACCAGACCGGCGACATGGTCGAAGGTGCCCCTTGCCCTCCTACATATACACCATTGACTCACGATTCATCCACAGGTGCCTCCTTCAACAACTTCCTCGACGCGATCGACGGCTCGTACTGCACCTTCGAGGGCGGCGACGACCCGTACAACGACGCGACGTACCCGGACCCGTACGGCGGGTACGAGGGCCCTGAGGACTGCGGCACCACGAAGCCCGCGTATGTGATCTCGACGTCATACGCGTATAACGAGGCGGACCTGTCGCCCGCGTACGCGGCGCGCCAGTGCGCGGAGTACGCGAAGCTCGGGCTGATGGGCACGACGGTGCTGTATAGTTCGGGGGATAACGGTGTTGCGGGGAACAGCGGGGTGTGTCTGAACGCTGATGGTGCGTGTCTGCGCCGCGTCCGCGTTCGAGTTCGTATTGGGGCCAAACGAGGTGGTCTGTGATTTAGGTACGCAATCGTCGAGCGCGACGGGCTTCAACCCCTCGTTCCCCGGGACGTGCCCGTACATCACGTCGGTCGGCGCGACCCAGGTCGTCGCGGGGCACAGCGTGTACCAGCCCGAGTCCGCGTGCATGGAGGTCATCTACTCCGGCGGCGGGTTCAGCAACTACTTCGCCATGCCGTCCTACCAGCAGAGCGCGGTGCAGCACTACCTGGCGGCGTACCCGCCGCCGTACTCCGCCAGCCAGTACAACGCCACCGGCAAGGTACGTTCCCCGCCACGCGTTGCTTCGCGGTGATTTGTTGACTGTCTCTGTCAGTCGAGGGCGTTCCCGGATCTGTCCGCGAACGGCGCGAACTACGTCGTGGCCGTCGACGGCCAGTTCGAGCTCGTGTTCGGCACGAGCGCGTCGTCGCCCGTCATGGGCGCCATCCTGACCGCGATCAACGACGCCCGGCTGGCGCTCGGCAAGGGCCCCATCGGGTTCATCAACCCCACCGTACGTCCGTCGTTCCTGCTCGCCCGTCGTCGAGTATTGACCGTGCTGGTGCCGCCCAGATCTACTCCGCGGGCTTCACTGGCGCGTTCAACGACATCACGAACGGGACGAACCCCGGGTGCGGCACGCCCGGGTTCAGCGCGGAGCCCGGCTGGGATCCCGTTACTGGTCTCGGGACCCCCAATTTCGCGAAGTTGCTCGCGCGCTGGTTGCTCTTGCCATGATTGAATCGTGGAGGCGTGGACGTGGACTGTGTTGGTGTAGTGCTTGCTGGACTGGACAGTTATCTGATTATCACTTATCTTGTACTTCGCATGGATACCGGAGAATGGCAGAAAGCATGCTGCGTCGTATTTGACGAGATTGGGCTTGTCTTATCCTCAAGCCGACACGCAAAGGCTGCTTGCTATGCTACGAACTTACCATACCTCGGAAGTGGTGGGATTCGTATACTCTCAGAAGGCACAGCGCCACAGATACAAAATATTAATGAGGCGATCGGTAACGCTGTTTGCCACCCGTCGAGGAGCGTCGAAGATGAGCTCGGAACAATATCACGATGTACAAGTGTGTAGTAATATTCATCATGCTTCTGGAGTTCAGTTGGGTGAACTCACTGGACCAGCAGCTGCAGAATGGAAGTATTGTACTGCTTCGTACTGACCCATCCCACTTATCCTCTACTGATTCAGGATCCGTTATGTCAGCGGCGTTCTGCCATTCGCCAGCTGCCATGACGTAGGGAGCCCGATCGGCTGAGCTGCGAACATTGTGGCTGACGCGACGCCTGTCTCCCCAGTCCACATTCCAAGCATCTATCCTCCTGCCGCTCAGCCGCCAAGACTCGAAACTCCGACGCCAGCCGCCCTCTGGTCAGCATATAAACCGCCCTCGAACGCTGAACGTTCTCATCACACCCTCTTTCCCTCTCATCTCCGGCCCTTACAATCCGAGGACTAGATCTCATCCACTAGTTATAGGCGAGTGCTCGTACTGGCTTTGTACTTATATACTTCATGACTTACACATACCCTATCTAGCGAAGCACTTACTGCTCGACCCTCGCAGCTGAGACTCACCCGTATCATGGCTATACCTCCAAGGCAAGTGCAGTCCTCCTCTCCAACCCCACCCGCGCCGTCTCCTAGCAAGCTTCGGCCTCAAGCTCGCAGAAGATAGCCCCGTAATTTACCGAACCTTGTGAGACGTGGGCTAGCAACGGTGCCATCGAGTCGCTCTGGGCCGCTTGCGATGCCGTCCTGAAGGCGCCGGTTGGGGCTGGCGACCCTCAAGTTGCATCGAAGACGTTCGCACACAAGCGACCCCGTAATTTACCGAACCTGCAGAGACGTGGGCTAGCGGCAGTACCATCGAGTCGCTCTGGGCTGTCCGCATAAGCCGTCCTGTGGGCGCCGGTTGGGGTCAGCGATCCTCAAGCCCAAGGACCACGATGGAGCGCGCGGGTGGCTGACAAGTCTTGGGGAGTCGAATGGTGGCTGACACTTGCTCTAGGCTTGGGCAGGTTATCAATGTAATGGAAGTCGGGCCTTGATTCTCGAGCCCCCAGGGGTGGTATGTCTCAACCAAGGCAAGTTCAGTCTAGGCGAGTCGAATAATAGCTGACACTTGTTGAAGTCTATAGGCTGAAAATCAGCCTCCAGATCTCAAACCTCCGGCGTTGGCCTTTCTCACAGCAGGCAAGTGCAGTCTACTTTTCCGTTGCCGCATGCATCGCCCTTAAAGGGGGAGGTCGAGCGTCCGACCTGCTTGATAAACCGACTAGCCGCCCTGAAGAGCCTCGTGAGACAAGGGCTAGCGGCGGTGCCATCGAGTCACGCGGGCCCTGGGCCCCTCGCTATGTCGTCCTGGAGTGCGGGAAAAGCTGGAGGCATTCGAGTTGATGTTCACCCTGGAGTGACGCCGGGTGGTGGCATATCTTCGAAGCTGGATGGTGGCTGACACTTGCTTTCAGCATTTGCAGGTCGTTCAATATCCCGTGGAACTTGCTCACGTACGTCTTTGTGTCGACATGTCTACCGAGTTACAGGCAAGTGCAGCCCTTCTCGAGCCCGACTCCCCGCCCGCCTCTTTCTTCGAGCCAGTGTTCCCTTATCTGCGAAGGGCACGGGTGACGCCGCTCCTTCCGCCGCCAAGTCTCCATTACAGAATCGCTGAAGACGTCCCGTTAAGTCCACTTCTACTTACGTAGGAAGGTAACGGGGAGCGCCGTCCCTTCCAGTGCTATACTTCTTCCTTATCCCGCTCTGCCGGTACCTAGAATATCGTGCGGCGTCTGCTGAACCTCGTCATCCCATATTTCCCCTCGTCCCCTCTCGCCTCGCTTTCATCCACTAGTTCTCGAAAGCTATCACACTCTGAGGACCAGCGCTCATCCACTGATAGTAAGTGAGTGCTTACGCTCGCTTCCTACGCCTCGACTCTCATCACATATACTGTTTTCAGCCTCTTACTCGGACGCCTCGCTCGTACAACGACTTTCGTCTCTAGGGCAAGTGCAGACCTCCTCTCCCATGCCACCCGCACCACCTCCCGTCCAGTCTCGACCTTGAGCTTGCTGAACACACCCTGTAATTCACCGAACCTTCCGAGACGCAGGCTAGTGGCAGTACCATCGAGTGGCTCTGGGCTGCGCTCCGAAGACGCCGGTTGGGGTTGGCGTTCCTTGGTCTCAAGGTCTTACCGGATTCGGAGGCGGGCGGGTGGCGGGAACAGGTGGAGAGTCGAATGGTGGCTGACACTTGCTTTCAGCTTTCGCAGGTCGGCCGACGTCTATGTCTCCGAACAACAGAAGTCGGAGATGCCCACCAGCTTCCAAGGCCCTCCTCGAGTCTCCTAACTTACTGACAAGCGCAGTCTTTCTTCTTCGAGGCCCACCCTTGCCGCCTGTCCCGCCATCAAGTCTCGATTCCACGCCCGCGCTGCCTCCCCCCGTCGGCCCTCGATCTCAAGCCCCCAAGAGACGCCCCATAACTGCCACTTCTCGAGCCCGGCAGCACCATTGATCTGGACTGCTCCCATAAACTGACCTGAAGCCGCGATCCTCGAGCCGACATGCACTCACCTGGGAAGGGGCCGGGTAATGCCCCCTCTTCTGCCGTCATGGCCCGTTCTCAAGCCCGCAGAAGTCTGGAGCGATGCTGCAACTATGAAAATCAAGCCAGGTTCACTCACTTCACTGGCGACGGGCCGGGTGGAGGCGACAGTCAAATGTTAAACAGTGGCTGACACTTGCTTTCAGCGTTCGTTCATATTTCAAGTCCTTCCAGTCGAAGTCTGCGACAGCCTCTAGTCTATGGTTGAAGTGGGGGACAAGTTTCCCTCTTCGTATGCTTCGCGGTGATATAATCAGATCGACTCGCACTTCTGTCTTTCGCAGATCGGTCAATATCTGAATGTCCACGGTGGAACTCTACCTGCAAGCCCTCAAAGACCTCCTTTCTATCGCGTTATAGGCAAGTGCAGCCTCTTATTGGAGCCCCACCCGCGCCCCCCCTTTGCTCGTCAACTCACAATCACCAGTTCGCGCACGACTTCTGAAACCCGTGACCTTCCGTGACACCTGCTAGCGACTGTTCCATTAGTCTGGGCTGCTCCCATGGACCCTCACCTCGCTTCTGAACCGCCGCGAGGCATGCGGTCCTCAAGACAACACTCAACATTGACTCGCCTAGGAAGGTGCTGGGTAGTGCCGTCTCTTCACCATCAAGTCCCGTTCTTAAGCTCATCCGGCAATTTCAAACTTCAGACCGAATTTTCAATTGGGAACTGGCCGGGTGGAGGCGACTCCCGACTATCGATCCCTTGAACTGATTTTTCCATATGCCTACTGGTAATAAGTCGATACGGCTAACCGAACTTGTTGTAGGCGCTCCTTCGCGGTTCGTGGAATCGTTGTGTCAACTCAGTTCAAACGGCCGGCGTGAACTTCGGATACGCGGGTCAGACTGTGGTGTCAACGAGAGAAGCCCTTGACGACCGTGACTCCGCGCAAGCCGCCTTGTAACGTAGAAGGGGAGGGCCCGCGATCTGGCACTCAATCCTGTTGGACAGTGGAGGTGAGCTTCGGAAGTCGAGCGGTGGCTGACGCTTACTTTCAGTCGCAGATGGGGTTATACTGGGGTTCTTTCTGCTCTTGACTGGAATGTCCGGTTATCGTGAAAGGTAAGTTGACGCTGTCATAGTGCTACGCTTTCCGCTCATGTTACACGACGGGGATCGACAGTTGTTCCGGTCGATTCATGGTCGAGTCGGTTGAGACCCGCTTGTGGACAGCAGAAACTGTCTCAGAAGCATCACGAAGTCGAGCTATCCAATTCCGTTAGCGTCGCCGAAATATGCCCAGCTTCAGGTAAGTGCAGTATTGGGGGAGTTACCTCGGTGGTCGTGGTACCGGTACGAACGGTTGTTTGTGGAAGTTGCCTATTCCGGTAATCAGTTGTTCGCCTGATGGCACTGTCAGTGCCCCACCACTTAGCGATCTAACCACTCAGTACTCATCGCCCCCCGTCACCACAAACTGGCAAACGTATGCAGAACTGAGTTCCAGAGAAGTTACGAGAAGTAATTTACATTCCTTACTCGTCAACAGGACACAGGGGTACTTACTTTGAACTGTGCGAGTCGATCAACCCAGTTAGTTCCTTGAATGAATTCACGATATCAAGGTAGGCCTTGCGGGGATTAAATTTCTGCACATACCAGCATGCCCGCACCCAACCGATTCCTGGAGTATATCGGCGCTCATGCCGGTAGGTTCATCGAGCGTCTTGCAGATGCCGTCGCTTTTCCCAGGTGAAGGACGTCTTCGTGTGCTCTTTGTGACCCACAGCTCATCGGACGATTTGATGGAAGTGTAAGCGCAGAGGCCGCTTTTCGGACAGACGTCATCAGGATGGCACACTATCTCGAGGATCAACTCAAGTCTTTGGGCGTTAGGACCAAGCTCGTCGACTTAGGGAAGCATGTGCTGGATGGCGAGGAACTCCCGCTTCCGCCTGTGATCCTTGGCAGCACCGGTGACGATCCCAAAAAGAAGACCATATTGATTTATGGCCACTATGATGTGCAGCCTGTATGTATAACAGTTTTCATATTTTTTGCCGCCCTCGAGCACCGTATCATTTGTTAGGCGTGCAAAAACGATGGCTGGGGTACTGAGCCATTCAAGCTCGTCGTGGACTCCGAGACAGGCCGACTCATCGGTAGAGGATCCACAGACGACAAGGGCGCGATACTAGGCTGGTTGAACGTTCTAGAGGCCCACAAATCGCTCGGTCTCGAACTCCCCGTCAACCTCCGCTTTTGTTTTGAGGGTATGGAGGAGGTCGGGAGTGACGGCCTCGACGACTTGATCAGGAACGAGGTGAAGAAGGGTAAGGAGAGCTGGTTCTACGGTGTGGACTGCGTCTGTATTGTAAGAACCCGCAAAGCAACTCCGGTCAACGTCAGTGCTCACTCCAGTCACCTCCAGTCAGACAATTACTGGCTCAATACACGTACCCCCTGCCTTACATACGGCTTGCGCGGGATCGCCTACTTTAAGATTACTGTCTCAGGTCCCGCGAGCGACCTACACTCTGGTGCGTTTGGTGGCATGGTACACGAACCGCTGATGGACCTCGTCGCGTTGATGGGCAAGCTGGCCTCGCCAGATGGGCAGATCCTCATACCTGGCGTGGCTGATATGGTCCCGCCTCCTGATGAGGAAGGGAAGTGTGCACATCATCTTCCCTTGTCAGTTTTCAGACCAGCGTTGAGCACATCACAGGAAACTATACGAGTCACTGGACTCTTCTGTCGCCGACGTCGAGGAAGCAGCTGGCGCGAAGATTACCAGGTCAGACGATAAAGTGCCCGTCCTGATGGCCCGCATGCGTAACCCTTCTCTGTCGTTGCATGCTATTGAGGGTGCACTGGGCGCAAGGACAACCATCCCTGCTACAGTGACCGGCAAGTTCAGTCTCCGGTATGTGTTTGGTGGTATCTCAAGAACGTAACTCACCTGGACTACTCGGATCAGCTTAGTTCCTCCGCAGACACCGGAGAGTGTTATTCCCTTGGTGCTCGAGCACCTCTATTCCGAGTTCGCCAAGCTGAACAGCAAGAATAAGCTGCTCGTGGAGCGTGGGGGTGACGGGAGGCCCTGGATGGACCACCAGCATTGGAATTACCAAGCTGCTATAAAAGCTTCGGAGGTACATCATTCATAGACGCTCTGGCCGGTCGAGGCTAACGGGTGTATAGGCGGTGTACAAGAGGCGGCCGGACTTGACTCGCGAGGGCGGGTCCATCCCGGTTACGCTTACCTTTGCGGAGAGTCTCGGGGTGAATGTCCTCCTGCTCCCCATGGGAAGGGGAGACGATGGCGCTCAGTACGCCCTCTCACGATGTCAGATGAATGTTGCGGTTCTTATCTACATCTTAGGTTCTACGAACGAGAAGTTGGATCGCAGCAACTTCATCGAAGGCGTACGTCCGTCACTCCCTTTGTATTTCCTGTCAATCTCACGCGTACGTTCAATGATGCTTCGCGTTACTGATAAGAGCAAACTCATGGGCACCTATTTATACGAAGTTGCCGCAATTTCGGTGTGAGTCTTTGGCGGGGATCTCTGTCAAAATGATAAGGTAGGTTTAAATGCGAAAGTAGAAGGAAGTTTTTGGATATTTGTCTGTTTTTCTTCTAAGTCGAGGACACTACAATGGGGTGCCCTGTGTAAATGCGCATCTGTCTCGGAATTAGCCAGTAGGTATAGGGATTGTATACTACCCCTACAGATTCAACAATAGCTATGCCACCTTACATGTTGATCATGCCAGTTGAACCGGGGTCTCCATGATCATGCCCTGTGAACCCGGTGCTCAGCGCTCAGCCACAGCTATCTTGCCACCTACGGAGTCGACTCTTCAGTCCGAAATATACAACGTGAACTAGCAGCTATCTATCCAATCTTGAAAACGATGACTAGCACTGCGATATCTCCCGAAGAACAAGAGAATGTCGAATTTCTGACGAGTATGATGGCGCCTGGCGACGTCGACGCTGAGGTTGCCCGACGCCTTCTACTCAAACATGGCAATGATATCCAGAAGGCGGCGTACGCGATGCTGGAGGGAGATAGGGCAGAGGAATATCAGGCTGGGCCGCGCTCACCACCCCGTGAATATCGGTGTATGTGCGGCTTCTACGAGGTGCTCACTGACTCTCCCAGCATCCAAGCCGGAGAAAGATGTGATTGACTTAACGGCGGATGAAGAATCGGAAATGGAGGCTGCTATCAAGATGTCAATGGAAGCCGACCTGAGGCAGCACCAGCAGCAGTTTGGGCCGAGCAATCGAGCGCCTGATCCCAACTGGGCTATGGTTGCGTCTAACGTATGGTACCGCATCTCTTCGTCAAAGCCTGCTCCCAATGATTTCTTCCACAGAAACCAGCGGAGACGAACGCTTTGTCACAAGATGATCAAACCCTCAGCCGAGCTATTGAAGAGAGTTTGGCGACCAGCTATAGTCGGTTCGAGAAGGAGGAGTTTTACGAACGGCCGATGGAGGAACAGGTCCGGAAGGATAAACGGTATGGCATTACTCATATGGCTCTGCGCTGCATCTTATTCTGCGTAGGCCTATTGCACTGCGACCGACCCAAGCTACTCTACATTATGCTGGTCTGGTCCTGCAAGCACTCTACAGTGTGCCCCAAGTGAGGGAAAGCATCGCGAACTGGAGGCCAACTCCTCCGGCATCTGCAACAGCAGACGAGTTCATGATTATCGAACCCCCGAAGTCGGGTCCAGGTAAGCCTGCGTCGCAGTACCTCTGAAAGCCAATTGATTTCAGCTCTTAGAATCCTTGATGTATGGCATTCTTGAGGTGTTCGCAAATATGGAGTTTGCGCTCCTTTCCGAGCTGAGCGTAGACCCCATTCTGCAAGAATTTGGGACACAACCTGCAAGTGCTGCGGATAATTTTGGTGATCTGACAGAACGTGAGTATCTATGATGTTTCCTTGCGAAATTTGATCCTGATGGGATGGCATCAGAGTTTCTGGGTAAAGTGACATACACGGTTGAGACCATTCTGAACGGAGACTATGCGAACGCCTCATCCAAGTAGCTGGTTCTGTCACATCGACATCTCACTTCGCTGATCACCTATCCTCATAGGCGCCTTTTCCACTTTCAATACGGCACCCACGTTGACCCCAACTCCGCCGCGCACGTCCCGGACCTGCACGAAAAGGCGATAGTCCGGGTTGATATCCATGGCACCGAGCAGACGAACGACCTCGTCTCCTGCCTCCTATCCCAGTTCTCCCCATCGACGCCCTCCGGGACCCAGGAGGTGATATATCAGCCTTCCGACGTCGTCTCGTTCCACCTCGTCCGGCCGCCGCCACCCTATCCCGGCGTGAGCACCGAGGGATCCGCCAATGCGCGGACGGTGTTCAAATATCCGAAGCACTTCTACTTGGACCAGTTCTTGGAGGAGAACGCCGAGCTAGCGAAGGCAAAGACGGCGGAGCAGAAAGAAATCGAGCAGGAAGTCGTGAGACTTAGGACGGAGAAGAATGGGATTGTTAACTACAAGGTACAGAAAACATGGTAGGACCTCGTTGTCCGTCACTGACGGCACCTGGCGCGCCAGAACAAAGATGCGCTTAGTAACCTTGCAGCAGCGACACATTTCTACGAGCATGTTATCGACCGTGACACGCCTGAACAGCAGACGTATGCAGATATGATGGCCGAGAAGTTACACAAGGTGCAAGCCAATATCCAGGCGCACATCAAGTGTGAGTGTACGGCATTGTGTTCTGTCCGCGCACTAAACGCCGCTGTCGTTGTCATAGCTATTGAGGACAAGATGACGGAACTGAGAAGTCGCTCCGAGGCGCTCTTTGACGATCCGCAGTTGAAGAAGCATCGGGTCAGTGAGCTGTCTGCGTATATGACGCCTACTCATTCGCGGCTTAGTATGACCTCCGCGCTGTCTTAGTTAACGAAGGGCCCCTGGGTAGGAAGCATCTGTACTCGTACACCTATAATGCAGGAAAGTGGTGGAAGACTGTCGATTGGCTCGTAGAGGAGGTCCGCCGTCTGCATTGTACTGTTGTTCCTGCTGATCTGCGCTGACCTACTCTGACCTAGGTCTCTGAGGAGGTTGTCCTGAATGACCCTGCTGGCCTTCATTACGGCGCTGGCCCATACCTGTTACTGTACAGCCGAGCTCTCTCGGAGGAAGACGAGAAGACACTCAGCGAAAGGTTGCACTGGATGGAGACTGCACGGGTAGGCCCTACGCTTCCGCCGTACACCGGCCACTAAGCTACCTTCATGCAGGATGAGGTCTACGAGAATAACCGTGTCTTCGCTTCCCAACTTGCCGATAGCAATGTCCCACTGCCTGAAGAGGGCGAGTATTACTTGCGGCCTCCTTCTGCAGCAGCCTCGTCAACTTCAGTGGAGCCGCCAACGCCCAGAGGTGCTCTGACTCCTATGGATGAAAGTTAGCCATTGCATGATTCCTGTGTAGCATTCAGTCTCCATTTGTCACTGAATGGAGATAGAAGCATCTATGAACAGTTACAACTGATGTAATGCGGCACTTAAAATGGCCAGCCTATATTGGCTCCATCTCAAAATGATTCAGCTGACCTCCGAGTGTTACGGAGATATGTGTCGTCTTTATATTGAATATCATACTGATATCAGCTCTATGTGATCTAAGGTGCAGTGTTGTGTTAACAGCAATCTTTGAAATGATGCGGAATTGCCCCCTTCCCAAAATATGGCAAATCAGGAAGGTACCTATTTTGACATTGGGGCAGATTGGGCATCTTCACCACTTCGGGTGCCTGGTGTGGGGCGGACGTGGCACTTTGACACTAAAAGAAGTGAAATGTATCACTTACAGCTGTATTTCATGTGTGCTAGATTCTGCATTGTTTTGAAGATTGCTGTAGACATCTGCATCCAATACAAGGTCTACCTTTGGATTGTGATATACACATGCTGAAATAATGGCAGGACTGATTATGTGAACAATAAGCTAATGCTTACTTGGGCTTCTTGTGATCTGTCAGGCATATCATGATATGTAGCACCCCTTGATAGATGTTGCAGTCATTGTATGTTCATTTTATTAATATCTGAGAGATATAAAGTGTATGTCCACTTTGCTTCTGTCTGTGTGCTCCTTCAGATCATTCCTCTGGCTGACTGGGCATGGTCTATGCATCTGAGCAAGATGGTACTGAGCTTCTTTGGAGGAATGTGACAAGTGGAATTTCTGGCAGTGGGTCATCAGCCCATGTGGTTATCAGGATCTCCCTGAAGTTTGGTAAACAGAGGTTGCACTCACCATCTACGTCCATCACTTTGGTATGTCTCATTCCAAGCTGTCTGAACCCTTGACAATGGGTCACATCATTCAGTCTCCACTATCCCATCCGAGGTAAATTTCAAAAGACACCAATGTGATTGGAGCTGAACATGGCCCATAGGTTGAGTTCATATGGGTCAGTCAGACAGTCACAATTCTCTAACAAATACATGACCATATGCCAGAGACTGCCAAGGAAATCAATGAAGATATTATATCTGATTGTGATGTATTCCATCCTTCTTTGCATATTGTGTTCTTGACCTTTGAGGTCCTCAGAATCGTTATACTGGACTAGTGATAGTGGTGCTCGATGCAATATGTGGGTACCAGCTGGAATGCATATATTGAGTCAAAATATCTCATATTGATCTCTAGTACAATCAAATATGTATGCATACCCCGGTCTCAAAATTTTCGGCTAAACAACTGACAGTCCTCCAGATCATGTGCATGGCTTCTGCATATGCATGATTTTCAATGCAACTGACTCACCACTTTTGGTTAGGTGGTCATTATACACTATTTCATGTAGCTTCCAGTAAGTAGTTGATTTTGCTGGTGATAGTCTATCCATATCGACCCTCTCAGTGGCCCTTTTATTTGGGACTGTCCAAGGTGAGTGTTCTTTACATAATATTATGGTAAACAGAGGCTTTACACTACTTTATGTGCTCTGTAGCCATTTTGATGGTCCGACTGTATGTTATTCTGGGAAACAGTAACTAACCTTCCAGCTGTTCTGTAGTGACAGACTGATGCATACAAATAGAGCAGAAATATGCCCTCCCCATGGCAGCATCCTTCCTTGTAGAATGTGGGGCTGCAACCACTATATCTATCCTACATGGGAAGACCACATATGTCACTCTTGGGAGTATCACTCTCTGTCAAAGTGAGATAGGACTCATTCTGTGAATACATTTTATCAAGCTGTCTTCAGTGAGATTCACTAATCAAAACAGTCTGCCAGCCATAATCTTTGACAGTGCAATGGCATTGCTTATCATTTACAGAGCAGTCCTCCATGCCAGAAGGTGCCAACATATGGGCCTTCCAGTATCCTGGGGCTATGGTGGACACCTGTTCATTGCATTGGCAAAGGATTCTCTTCAGTATTACTTCTGGTATGCTTGGTGTGTTCAGTGAATCCATTGACAAAAATCTAACAAGCTAGTTAGTATTATTACCATAATGGTGCTTGGACTCCTTGTATACACCACCCCACCTACCATCACCATGACCCAAATGTCTGCCATCCTTACACCTTGGATATTGGTTATCCCCACTATTTCAGCAACACATATGGTCTTGCACTTGCACCACTTGGCACACCACAGTTCTGTTCCCATACAAATGATCCAACAGTAGTGGTACTTGCCTCTCTAGAAACAGTCTCAAACAGATTGCATCTCATTCCTTCGACATCCCCAGTTAGGAGTCTTCACAGACAGTTCTGTACATAGGATGATAGGTCCCTATCTAGGATATACCAGTGTTCTTTTCTCACCCATAGAGCCTGCTCATGAGGTTTGCCCCTCCCTTGGGAGTTCTGGCAGAGTGTGTTGCACTTTTGGTCACATCAGCAACTCTTGGCATGTCATGTTTGGATCAAGTGGCATAATTACTGGATGAGGACTTCACCTTGGGTCCATCTTGATGTCCAGATCCGAGTCCCTCGCAGTGAGCCAGTAGTGATGTCAGTTTGTGGATGCCAAAAGATATGGGTGATGGGTAACTGTGAGCCACAATGTGGAATACTGTGGGGTTGGATCCAGCAACACTGGCACTGGTCACACAAAGGAGAAGTAGACCATGCTATCATATCCCAGAGACAAGAGATACAGTGATATGCACAGACACACAACAATCGCCAAGGACCAAAAGAAATAAACCTAAACCCCGTGATATGGGTGAAGGCGGTCCGAGACAACTGAAGGGTATTTAATAGTTCGAGGGGGAAAGGAGGAGTAAGATGCCATAGGGTAGTCCGTAGGAAGACCTAGAAAAATAAAGCAAAAACCTTGATGCCTGAAACAAACACTAATGGACGCTTCGGAGTATTTATCTCCGGAAAGTCGCAAACAAAGTTGCAAACCACGGAACCGAGTATAGGTTCGGGCCCACGGGAGTAGGAAACGCTAGAAAGACTTGTTTAATTTTATCTCGCTATGCGAGACTCACCGGAGCTAATTGAATCGATGGCGGAGATAATTCACTCGACGAGTCAGGCTTATTGGCAAAGCTAGGATCGGTTATAATTCGCTAAGTTCGACGCTTTCGAACTTCTCGGGTCGCTGAGATTGTAACGCTAATTCTCTGAGATGGTGAAGTCAAAACTTGTTTTTCTGTACACTACTTTGTAGAATTTATACTACAGGAATGGCTTTGCGACCGTCCGGAGATAAATAACAAATAACCGCCGCTACCCACAGGATTGCTCAGCACTTGCCGCCGCTATACCATGCACCATACGACTCTCTTGCACTCCCACTTGCTTGTCCCAGCCCCTAGAGGTCGCCTCGACGCCCCGCCATCTGCCCTAAGCGGTCCCATCACTCCGCGTGATGCGCCGGTGTCAGACTAGGAGATCGTTCGAATGCCAAACTAAGCTGTCGCTGCGCGCTGAACGTATCCCTTCCAGGCCTGAACTGTACCACAAGTACCAGCTTCAAGCCACTACATTTGGAATATACAGATCGGTAATGGAAGGTTTGGTGGACAGTATCTTCAATAACTGGCTGGGAATCGACAATGAAGACATAT
>NW_006920423.1:867796-916015 GCF_000344685.1 Gloeophyllum trabeum ATCC 11539 | reverse complement strand
AGTCAGGCTTATTGGCAAAGCTAGGATCGGTTATAATTCGCTAAGTTCGACGCTTTCGAACTTCTCGGGTCGCTGAGATTGTAACGCTAATTCTCTGAGATGGTGAAGTCAAAACTTGTTTTTCTGTACACTACTTTGTAGAATTTATACTACAGGAATGGCTTTGCGACCGTCCGGAGATAAATAACAAATAACCGCCGCTACCCACAGGATTGCTCAGCACTTGCCGCCGCTATACCATGCACCATACGACTCTCTTGCACTCCCACTTGCTTGTCCCAGCCCCTAGAGGTCGCCTCGACGCCCCGCCATCTGCCCTAAGCGGTCCCATCACTCCGCGTGATGCGCCGGTGTCAGACTAGGAGATCGTTCGAATGCCAAACTAAGCTGTCGCTGCGCGCTGAACGTATCCCTTCCAGGCCTGAACTGTACCACAAGTACCAGCTTCAAGCCACTACATTTGGAATATACAGATCGGTAATGGAAGGTTTGGTGGACAGTATCTTCAATAACTGGCTGGGAATCGACAATGAAGACATATATGACATTGACTTCAATCATGAAAAGCACTTGCTATTGCAAGGAGAACAGTTTCGGCGCAGCATCAAAGCAGGAGGACTGTGAGAATATTCAGGGCGCAGAATATTCTAGGAGGATCCGAGACATTCCACTGTTTTCCCTTGACATGACTCATTCTATGTCCATATGACTCATTCCATGCCTTTATGACTCACTCCCTTACATATGACTCATGCTATGCGGATATGACTCATTCTATGTCAATATGACTCATGCTATTCCCTTCTATTTATAGAGATGATTCATGTTGACTCAGCCTATGCTCAAGGACCAATCACAAGTCCCCAAGCTAGCTGACTCATCCTATTTTCTCACACTATTGTACACTATTCTCTCACACTATTGTCTATGTTGCCTAGTAACCAGGCAATTCTCCCACCCTATTGTTATGAATTTCAAATTACTGTAGGGTATATAAGGAGCTCAGTAGACAGTCTTAGAGGAGAGAGACCCCAATAATAATAAGAGACCCTCTGAATACCAGAGAGCCTCATTGGTTCAAGTCAGCCTCAGAATCAGTTGTACTACTGTGTGCATCTGTACTGTCTTGGTTCCACAAAGCGCTGGAACAAGCAGTGTTAGTCTGGAGTTAAAGCTATCTGTGATACCTCAGAGAAGGGAAGGACTTGCAGTACTGTCTGCTGTCTGCCACAGCTAGTCTGTTTCTCTACCGTGAGAAATACTTCAGTCTAGGTTTGGTGTTGGAAGTCTAGCCGTAGACCTCTGGTCACTTGTGTTTGCTCTCTACCCTCATCCTCAGCTAGACTCTGGTAGTCAGCTATTTTGCTTGTTTAGTTATCTGGAGATTGAAACAAAGAGTTTTAACCTCTATAAAGCCTATACTCTCCCTCATCGAACACAAGGGAACTGCTCGACCAACGACAAATCCAGCATTCTCTTGGGGAACTTGACGACTGTGCCACTTAGAGATATTTAGGTGGTATTATATCAATCGCAAGTTCTGCTGACACCGGTCACGTGCTAATTACCTCCGGCTGCTCGCTGACTGATGCTAACCTCATGGTGACTCGTATACGTCCGCACCTTCGGTATTTTGATGGAAACGAGAGAGGGATTGTGCTGGAGGGTGGGCATGAGGATGACGCCCCTCAATAGAAGTGTCTGCAGCCCCGGAGCTAATTCATCTAGAAGTCACATTGGTTAAGTCGCTCCGGAGCTCCTGTTTGCGGAGAGAAATCGCGGAATGGGTCCGTGTACGCCTCAAGGATGCTAGGAAGTCCGGAGCTGAAACAGAGCAAGTCTTTAGAGCCCATAGAAGCCTAGAGGCATGTGAGCGCTGTGTTGAATAAGCTCCGGAGGGCTTGTACGATGCGCTGAGTCCGCGTTTTCGGGGGTCAGACAATCCTGAGGCTTATCAATGGTAGTAGAGCAGTAAATGACAAACTAGAGAGAAAAGAGATGATGTGCAGTGAGGAAGGCAAAGAGCCATGGAGTCTGAAATCAGACATCCAATGATGTCATGATCTGCCAGGATTACACAATGTCCAGAAAGGATATGGAGTGGCAAGCATAAATCAGTGTGCTGTAGTGCCACGACCTAAAGCAATGACCCATGTCCCCAAAGGTCCATCACTGTTACCTATTTAGCAGTTTGTTCCGTGTTCCAAAGCTTCTGTTACATGAGGTCCCCATTTGGAAAATTTTCCCAGATTTTGTACCAGACGTGCTTCAAGTCACAACAACTGACAAGCATGGATATTTGAAGCATGATTGGTATAGAAAGAATATCAATCTGCTGCACAGATCAAGTGCATAAATATATTGCAAAAATGGCCAGATACCTGTGTCACCCAAGGTGACATGTTGCTTGTGCCCCATGTCCCCAATGTCCTGTGGTACCACATTCCTACACCATATTACATAATCTGTTGCATAGCCTAAGGCCATGGTGCTACAGTACCCAGAAGTTATAAATGTTAATCCAAGTGCTGTGGGTTAAAAGGGACTTTGGTAGCTAAACAACATGCTAGGCCCTCCACCTTGCAGCCAATATTCATGATCCCAAGTTATCCGCACTCCCATACCCAACACACAGCTCAGTGATGAGTAAATAAGTATAGTTATTTGGCTTAGTTTACATGTGATCATGTATATCCACGTAAATCGACCCTGCCATGACCCAGTGTCAACAGTGGCTGATGGCCCTAGGTACCGGGAACAGCACAATTTTTAAGGTCCACTGCATTAGAGGCTACTAGGTAAAGCCATATACAATAGATACTGCAGGGGGGCATATACCTGCCACAGCAATTTATCTATGCATATAATGCCATGTAAATATGAGAAATGAGGCTATTTAAGGAGGAGGGCATAGGTCCTTGACATGTTAGATGCAGCCTAGTTATACAGCATGTGTCTGGGGATCCCAAAGCGAGTATTCCAACAAGGGCGCCCAATTTGCCCAAGGTTTTGATGGCAAGAAGCACTCGGGAATGCTGTGCAAAGTGGCAGCAGCTTGATGTGATTGTGTGGAGGGCATGACATGCCCATAAATCCATGCATCACGTGATTGTAAATCCTGTAAATCAGTGTAGATCCCCCAAGATAAATGCTTTATGCTGCTTATGCTGCAAATTTGTGCACTTATGTGGTAAAACAAGTGCTTTTATGCTTGCAGGAGGCCTCCCCAGCTCTTGTGGACTAAACTGACTACATAGAAGAGTTTTTCAAGTATATTATCAGTAAATGCAAGCATCCATCTAATGTACAGCAACTTCTATTTACTACAGGAGAGCAAAAGCAACCCCGAGCAGGTGCAGTCAAGGAGGAAGGCCAGCTCGTTGACACATCACGCAAGGCGTGGGAACACCTGGGAACCACCAAGCACTTTTGTTACCCTGCCTCAACAAAGCTTGAACAAACAAACCGAAAATGGCAAAAATATCATGTGACCTCTGTGCCCCTCCGGTCTCCATGCATGTCAGTGCATATCACCTACATTAGGCTGTAAGGCAATTCATGATGATATATATATATATTGTTCAAGGCCCTTAGCTTCCAAGCTGTTGTGGCTCAACGGCATGGCATTCTTGCTGCTCTCTGGCACTTCAGGTTTCAGTACCCACTGGGGTATTGTTTTACATTACTTTATTTTTCTTTGTCTTTACTGTTTCACACTGTCTGCTTCAATTATGGAGTAATCTTCACTCAATAATTATTTTTGACTGAATAAATGAGGCACATCTACTGAGGAAATGAAAGGACATAGAATATATCTAATAGGACTTCTACTTTTGGATGCCCAGGCTAGACAGTGTGGCATTTCCAAAGATTATATGACTTTTTAACCCGATTCGGCATTGTTTGGTTGTGCTTTGTTGGGGTGTTGTAAGGCCAACTACCACCTAGCCTCACCTGCCTGATAAGGCAGGAGAAGCATAAAGCCAGCAGAATAAGTAGAACTAAGAAATCTAATGGCATCTCATGATTCATTGAATCCAGTGCACTGTACCATTTAAAATCTATTCAGCAGGCAGGTGACATGTGAATTGTTAGACCAATTCATCACCTTGGCAACTTACTATATATGTATATGGTGCAAAGGGGTGCTACAGGCAAGCTTCTGTTAGCATATATGGTAGGTCCCACAGTTCAAGAGGCCCTGTGACCTGTGACAAATGCCAAAATTTGTCTTCGGCAGGTACCCTGTGATGTTTGACTGCCAAACAGATTGGAATCATACAGTACAGTAATTTGTGTAAGTACCATATACTTGATGGATCAGTGGAGGTGAACCCAGAAATTGCTTGTCACTACACAGAGCTACTAATCCACCACCATTGAAAGAAGTGACATCCCTACAACAGTTTACCAAACTCATATAGCAGCCACAACATCCTGGTACTCAACTTGAAGCTTGAAGCCCAAATGAGCTGAGGAGGGGTAAGTTGCCAGTACCAAGTGTAACTTCCCAAATATAAAGTGTGCCATCTTATTGAAGCATAGAGATGGCTTGAGTACTCCTGTGATATGTGCAGGCTGTCTATATCAAGCACAACTAAATAAGTCCAGGATGACTTTGTTATCATCTGCCATACTAACCCTTATCTACAGATGTGTCTGTAGAGTTTTTCTCTTATCAGATCAGATATCCTGTGAATCATCATCTATCTATTCTAGGCAAGATAATGAATGAATCTGATGAAGACTCAGGACCAAAAGCATATGATCTCTCTATCAGAGATAAGAGCATATCACTGCTTATCTCCATAGGATATATCACTGACCTTGCAGAACCTCTAGTCCCATGACAGATGTCCCAATGACAGATGTCCCAATGACAGATGTCCCAATGACAGATGTCCCAATGACAGATGTCCTGATTATTGGTATTGCATGCTATTATTGCACTTAGTCCTCATGATATATAGCATGCATATCATGCCTTGCCCTGTGAGTGTCTCCTTCAGGTGCAAGATCTGTGGACCTCCTTCTAAGTGTCCATGGCTGACAGAGACATGGGATATGACTTGGATGTCATGTGGAGGTATTTTTTGACAGGATGTTCTTGCTGTATGTCAGTTCACTCATACATATGAAGCCATGATTGCTGACCTACTAGGAACTAGGGGTTGCACTGACACTGTATATGCATCACTTTGGTATGATGTATGTCACTGTCTCCAAATATTGTGAGAACTAAAGTGACATGCAGTATCAAGTATCCCATCAGAAGTAAGATTTGGGTGAAATCTGCAAAATGTAATTAACTTCATTTCAATACACAGATTGACTACATCTGGGTCAGTCAGTCATGAGTCATACTAGTACTTTTCACAGTTTTCATAGTTTGTCTAGTAGAGACTACCATGGAAGCCTATGAAGATACTATATATAATAGTAAGTGTTCTTCCTGACCTAGCTGACAATTATCCCACTGTATCACTATAGAACCGATATGTTGGATTAGCTGTAGTGATGTCAGATATCACAGGTATGTCATAACAGGGGTATCACTTGTGAAGTCCATCTTATGTGGGCTTGTCTGGTTAGTACAAGGCTATATCTATGCTCGTCGTGTGTCTGCTATACTTTCACCTGACTTCCAGTCATCTGGATATTGTATGTAGTCTTGCTTCCTGTCATAGTTGACTTCCCCTACCTTACTACCTTTGCAGGTGGTCCATATGGCTTATTCAATACACTCAGTAGTGAGTTGCAATACCCAACTGTGATTCAGTCTTATCTGAGTTTTGTGCATCAGTTGTAGTAGTAATAGGGACTGTCCAAAGTGTGTCATACAGGTATTGCCTTGTCCTGATGACAGCTGACATTGTTCAGTAATCCTGCAGGTCCGATTACACGCAATACTAGGAAACAGTATGTAGTCAAAGAAGCACACTGGCTTCAGACTAAAGTTCTCCTGTAGAACGAAGATACATTTTCCTCATATCAGCATTGTTCATTACAGCCCTTGCCTCTGTGATTGTTATAGCACTCCTTCATGGGCAACCAACTCTGGTTACCATTGGGCCTCTAAGATTTTGTCAGCCACGGTTAGGACTTACTCTGTGAGTGACTTACTCTGTCTAGGAAGGCATCTTATTTATGATTGCAGAATTCCAAGCATAATATTTGACATTGTGATGGCTGCAATCATTGTCGTTAAAGCTATCCTACATACTAGGCTCCATCAAGATTTGGCCCTCCATGCTTCCTGGGGTTATGGGGCAACTCTCATTTCCACATTGGCAACTGATTCCATCCAGTACTATGGCTGGTATGTCTGACAGCCCTCCACAATTTGTCACACATTCCTCTTATCTTTGCTTAGTGTGATTACTGTGACAACACTTGCGTTACTTGAAGACTTTACTTCAAATCCTGCCGCAACCCTACTATCTTCCATTCTCTCCCCATGGATCCTAGTGGCCCCATCAATCTTGGCCACTCACATGATCCTACACTTGCATAAGGTTGCTCATAGAGTGGCACCTTCCACAGCCAACACTTGTCATTCAAGGGCAATTGAGATGGTGCCATTACAGAATGATAGAGGTAACCAATATGGACTACATCTTCACATGAAGACAGAACCAGCAAGTGGGAATGAGGTAGTTGTGTAGTATATAAATTGTACAAGGTCCATGTCATAACCTGGAGCATTTACAATGGAAGCAAGGAACATTCTGTAGTCACTAGTACAGTTTCACTTTTCAGAGCTTACTGCTATCTGATAGTCTGTTTTATCCCTGTGCTTCTTCATTACCATAGGCATTGCTTTTATGTTTGGGTGTAAAGCTCCATGTTTCTGGTGCCGGACCAAGGAACATCTCCGAGATCTTAACCCAATCTCTACTGTCCCCACTGGCTAAGAGAGTCTCTGGGATGGAGAAGCAGAAGTTTCAGTATCAAATGGATGATACAATCAACACAACCAGTACTGACCCAATTCATCCCGGCCCCGGAAAGCTGGAGGGCGGTCATTGATCTTCGGCGGTAAGACCTCCAAGAGGCCAATGGGCACGTATCGATACTGGAACGACAGTGCCTCGCAAAGGTACCGCCGTGCTGTGTTCAAGCCAGCGGTATCCGTCCCGAAATGGCTACGATGCGTGTCAGCATAGACCTTTAACGGAGGTCGGCAATGACTCACCTTAACCCGTATTCGGCGTACTGATTGTGTCGCGCCGGCAGAATAAGAACCCATAACATTTTTCGGGAACTCAAATCACGCACCCTCCTGATCAGCTCCAGTCGTTCTCGACTACTGATGTCCCACTCCCTCCTCTCAGCTATCTCGGTGAATATCCATGGTTTGATCAAGGCTCCACGTCCGATCATAACGCCGTCGACGCCGTACTGCTCTATCCGACTATAGTAGTCATGCGCGGAGAAAACGTCGCCATTGCCGAATATCGGGATGGGCGGGACTTGCGGTCCGAATGAGGACCGTCACGACGAGGAAGAGGATAAAGCGGGAAAAGACTCACGATCTTCGTCCTTCTCTTTGGCCCGGACGAGTTCGACGCACTGCTTGATGTAATCCCAATCCGCTAGCTTGGTGTACCGCTGCTGCCTGGTCCGGCCATGTAACTACGAAGCTCGATCAATATCATCCGAAGCACAGACTGCTCCCCTTGGAGGTATTCTGACCGCAGCGCAACACCGGACACAAGACAAAAGACAACAGCGAACAAACGAGACTCACAGTCATGGCGCTGACACCCCAGCCACAAGCGCGTTCCATAAGCTTATGCACCGTGTTCTTGCCCTCCTTTACTCCCGTACGGAGCTTAATCGTCAGCGGGACCTCGCCGAGCGCCCGGTTCATTCCAATGAGGATCTTCCCTAATCGGCCAGGCGCATCCAGGACTACAGCAGAAGTACTCAGTCAGATCCCAAAATCCCAGTGTAGCGGAGAACGCATGCGAGGCTGACGTACGGGCAGAACCGCTCCCTTGCTTGAACACTAGATCAATCGGACACCCGCAATTGAGGTCGACGAAGTCGAGGCCGCTGCCCGTCCCGCCTATCGGTGCGGAACATTAGTGAGACGGGTAGGAACAGCCGGAAGGGATTAATCGTAGCAAGTGAAGCATTCTGTTATGACGAATGCAAACACCGAAGCGCAATAGAATTAGAACATCCAAAACTCACCACGCCCGAACTCATTTGCTAGGATCTCTGCGGTCGGGACAAGCAGATTAGGTTTCGACCCCGCAAGCTGTATGCCAAATATCTTTTCATCGGGATGTCTGCCAACAAGAGCGATCCGTCAGGATGAGTCCGGACTGCACTACCCCCAAAACACGCCTTCCCCGACAAGTGCAGTAGGAAAATGTTATACTGCGCGCACACCCACCTTCGCACGAGACTCCATTCCTCCTTACTCCCCTGCAAAAAGCTCTGCGCAAGGCCCATCTCGCCGCACGTAATATCCGCCCCGAGCGACACGCATAGACGCCGGAAGGGTAAGTTCCCCGTCGTAGTCAGCGGCGCGAGGTCTGGCAGTCACGATCTCGATCACTGAGCCGTAATCGGGCAACAAAGGACATAGCATACATACAGCTTTTCCCCTCCCATCTCAGGCGCTTCTTCTCCTGGAACCGAATCGGCACGTCGGGTGTATCGGTTTGTGAGGAATCGTAGGCATGCCCGTTCGAGTTGCCGTTGATTTTTGCGTTTGCGTCCCCTTCCACGTCCATAGGAGCTTGTTCTTCTTGTTCTGGCTCTCCGACGACGAGGGCATCGCCCTCTTCGGTGAAGGTGGGCTTGCTTTTGGGTTGTGATTCCTGTTGACGTTGCTCGGCTTGGGCTTGCAGTTCTCTGGAGTACGCGTCCGCCATCGGAGTCGGGTACTGGGACGTATACACCATAAACGAGGGATAACATATCGCGGATTTCGCATACCTTCCTAGTCCGGACCTTTTTCAGCACCTCTGCATCGACCTTATTCATCTCCTCCTGCGTACTGACCGCCCTTGCCTTCTTTTCTTCGTCTACGACTAACTCCAAGTCCGTGGTACCCTCCCCTGAATATGTTCGCAGCCTATTTCGTCTGACCAAATACTGCACTCACCTTTATCCGCCACCTTGACGTGCGCGCCTAAGAAGCGGCATTTCAAGCCGTACCTGCACTCGCCTAGGGCCGCATAGACCGGGCAGACAGTATTCAGGTCGAGCGATGGCTGCCGGGGATCGCTTGCTGGAGGAGAGGGGTGGACGAAGGGTGGTGATGTCATGAAAGACGATACGGGAGGAATGGACAGATCCTGTGGCTTGGAGGAGAGGTAGGCTGGCACATCGTGCGACTGACGGCAGCTGGGGGTATACTATATTGATATCAAACTTCCTGGCAGCCGATCCTTCGTACCTGTCTCCGAACTCGCATACGGTCCCTCTCGCAATTCTCCAGCACAAATCGACATCCTCCCTAACTTTTTGGAAGCGCCTCCCCTTATTCTGTCCCCGTTCCTTCTTTTTCTTCTCGCGTCTGCTGAGTTTCCTGCCTCCGCCTTCCGCTTCTGCTTCGCCGGAAGGCAAATTGGTGGGTGTCGAGGATACCGGGTTAGTAGAGCCTTCGGCAGCATCGTCGTCTGGTGTGGCACGTCGCGCGAATGAGATTAAGTACCTGACCCGGGGGGGGGGGGGATTATTTGACTGTATATTATTTATATGTTTTTCTACACTCACTCCTCTTTGACTGGCGCAGTGCCAGGAGGGAAACGAGACATAATCGTCGTGTCTGCCATGTTTATTGAACGTAAATCCGCCGTTATGACCAGCGGTAAACTGGGACTCAGCGGACGAGCAGCCCCTTAGCGCAAAGTGCAAACCGTCCGAACGAATCACGCGCGGAGTTTCGGAACGTAAAGGCAGCCCCGCGAATCTTGCAGCATCTTCAGATAAGGCGGTAGGGCCGTGCGAGCACGGCAGAGCCCGCTACCGTAGATATAGATGATATTTGGTAGCAAGCTGAACACTTCACATCCTGAGCAGCGTCATATATATCTATTTTGCGAAAGCAGCTGTGTTCCAGCAATTATTTCTGACTGAGCATTCAACTCAAGGCCTGGGGTCCTGAGAGATGTCCACTCATCCCTCCCTCAGGTTTCGAGAACACAAGTTACATATGCAAAACAACCGACATCGGAGTATTCTGATTTCACCTTGAGACCGCAAGGTCCAAGGCCCCAAGCAAGGTCAGTTCTGTCTCAAAGTCCCTTGACAATCATCCGCCACCTTGGCTATAAAGGGGAAGAGAAATGACACGTGGCATGACTATCGGGGTCCTTTAAGGACCCCACCTTTGATTGGTCCAAAGCCATGTCCCGCAGGTAGCTTTACTGCGCCCCCGTGCAAACACGTACAAATATACCATATCGAGAAGAATGTCACGTGATGCCGGCAAACGCGGGCTTCCCGCCGCGCGCGTGTGCGGCCAGTTAGAGTATCTTCAAGTCTGGAGGGTCATATAGATGGGGCAAAATAAATTTTCAATGAAATCTATATAGCTGTGATAATGTGGCTGAAAAGGTAGATATAAAAGTAAAGGAAAGTTAATAAACCCTAACCCCAAAAGGGCAAATCAAAAATGTGCATAGGAAGGAATTGAACTCCAGACGTCTAGCACTCAATACATACCGCATAACCACTACACTAAGAAAGCGATAGAAATTTGACACATCAAAATAATATGATGGCAATGTAATTGGCGTTTACTTAATACGGCTGGGTCCAGTTATTTTTAGTGACGCGGCCGGAGGGGTCGGAGGTCACATGATATTCTTCTCGAAAAGGTAATATTTGGTCGTGTTTACGCGGGGGCGCAATAGCAAAGACGATGTCCCGCTCTTGCCGTTCACCATATACGGTCAAGCACCAAATAGTGTCAAATAAATCGCGTAGATCTTGAAACGATCGCAGGAAACCTGCGAACGGCCGGGGGGTCCAAGACCCACTACCTACGGTAGCGGGAATCGCACGGGCTTCAAAGCTACGAGCAGAAACAAACACGCGCATGCGCCCGTATCGTGGAGATAAAAGTGTGCCGTTAAGTTTTGGTCGAGTTACCCTACTAGTAAGCTTACTCGCTTCGGGAGATGGTGGTACTACCTGGCTCCGAGAGCCAGTGTACTGCCAGTGTGTGACCACGGGGCGCACGACTTGGGATTTACAAACTACCGTTGCAAGGATTCTCTGCGCAATCCACTGCCATGTGAATCGTAGCTCGGTGGAACAAAGAGGGCTACACAGCCTGGCCGACGGATAACTCTACTATACGCAACGTAGTGGGGTGCATGATCTTGCCCAAAGCGACTAGAGCCACCAAGGCGGTAGGGAACAGTGCCTGGCCCGACGCCGTGAGCAAATTCTTTGATCAGACTACAACGCACGCACCGCCGCCAAGCTTGGGAGAAGGGCAAGATTCTCGTGGGCGGGTTAGTTAACGCCTCGGCTATAAGGATAGAAGATGTGCGTACCACACCCGCGCGGAGGAAGCTGAGCCCGAGCATGAGCCACGTACAGAGCGTATAGGCCATCCCCGATTCTATTCTGTTGACGTCTCTCCAGTTGGGACGGATGCCAGAAGAACGGTCATAGCGGCTGGACCCACATCAGTAGGGCAACTCTCCTGAATCCGCGCCCCCTTTCGACGTTCGCATGCTCCCCCACTCCTCTGTTTATCCGTAGAATCCGTCCGGCTATGTGTCAGATGCACATCAACCTTCTGGTCCTGACTGCATGGCAGGGAGTTTTGTGGCTTACATATGAGCGCTGTTGCGACCAAAGCACTCAGGGATGACGACCCACTGAAGATAAAGGTTAGGCGGACTATCGTAGCCCAAAGCGCTGCTCCTTGCTGTGCCGCTGTGGCATCCTGTGCTACGCCAGGCCAGTAATCCAATGCAGACTTTTGGAAGATGAAGTACAACAGCGCACAGTACGATCCTGATCTGGATGTTGAATCGCATTCATACCGAAAGACATGTTAATCAACACCCACCAAGGCTGACCAGATATGTCAGGCAGGGAAACATGATAGCCGTGTATTTCCGCCCCCATATCATATAGCAACGCCATATCTGCCGGGCCGTAAATAGTTAGATCACCATATCTGCATGCCATAAGAGCATTGAAGGCACCGTACCAACAGCGCATCGCCAATGAGACTGGATCAGACGCCCTCGAGGTCAACATGTACAGTACGTCAACGGGCAGCAAGACATACCTGTTACCCAACATCAAAGGGGCCTGGATGGATGCGATTAGCAGGGGAAGATAAGAGGCTTTCCTGTCTTCGGCGAGTGCCAGACCTCCCATTGACAGGAGGACGAATGCGAAATTCAGAGCGACGGCTGCCGTGGATAAACAGTAGAGCAGAATTATCACCATCAGCAGGCGGCTATTTGTCGAGTTCTTGTCTTCTCGGCGAGACAATAAAATATACGAGGACGTCGCGAAAACCGCAGTGTATGCTCCTAAAAGGGAGAAAACATCAATGATGCCCTCAGTACAGCCGAGAAGTAGTACTCGTAGAGAGTACGCATATGGATACTCACCAAAGGCGATACTGGAGAGCTGGATATAGTCAATTACGTGAGGCGGTCCGGGGAAGGGTGCTTGATAACTCACTCCTAACCACAAAATTTCGAGCTGAGAAGTACAGAACGTCAACCCTTAAAGATATGCGCAGGATTCGAACGCTCTACCTGGGGGACCGATAGTCTGCCCATGGGTGTCTACGACTTCGCACGAGGTCAGACACACGCTCCAAGGTCTATGAGCAATGGACAGAGGGAAGGTATTATAAGAAGTATCCTGCATACCTGCTAACCATGCGAAGGAATATAGACAGAGCCATTGTCTTAGATTATCGCAGGGCACTGAGACCTGCAACGCCTACCATCTGTGGATCCGTCGCAAGCAGTAGGTTGTGGCGTAAAGGCGAGAACTTCCTGCTTGTGTGCGTGCGGCCAAGCCTTGGCTTTCACCACTCGGCCATACGACTCGCACGTCAAGCCCCTTGATCTGCGTGAGTCGCGGATATCAATGCGCACTGGTACGAGTCGCCGAAAGAACATATGCATTACCATGGATATAGGACGGACGATATCCCGTCGATGTGATCGCATGAGTTGCCTCAGCCAACTCAACACGGGGCAAGTAGTATCAGAATGCAGGCGCTTGATTGGCCGAAAGAGGGCTGCTTCAAGTTCATGCTCAATTGAACATTTTCGCATAGAGTGGTTTCAATATGCTGAACCTTAGTTGGGTGTGCAACGACTCCGAATCGGAGGGGGTGGCGTTCCTGCGTGAAGTCAACTGCCAATGTTCCTTACGAGTATGTACTATCAATGTCCCCGAGCTCCAATAACTCAATAACTGCGCCACCGTCCCTCCATATGCGCGAGCTCGGGGGTCTCACCAAGGCATCGGCGAACCTATCGGTCACAGGAGAATGCGTGTCACTTACCCTTCGCATATTTCCCTTCACTGAAAAGCGCTGGGAAGAGCCATTGGACGAAAGCGTTAGGGCTTGGTAAAAGAAGGAATGGACATGTATCGTGTCATCGCAAATGTGTGCATATACACACGCATACACCTACCAAACTGGCAGTCAGACGCGTACAGAAACCAGAAAAGACAATGCAAACGTGGATCCAGCTCACCTACTGTAACATCAGAAGAAGGGAGATACAACACACCGAAAGATATCAGTACAGCTACGACGACCCGCCCTTGCCTCCCTCATCCTTCTTTCTCCGCCGCTCAAACCCCTTCCTCTCCGGCCCCTTCGGGTTTCTCACCACCTGCACCTGAAGACTGGCCTTCTCCCCACCCTCTTTCTTGCTCTTCTCCTCCCCCTCCCCCTCCCCTTCCTTTTCCTGCGATCCAAATATCCGCTCCCTCGCCTCTCGATACGACCTCTCCCTCTCTTCCAACGTCTGCGCGCTGCCACTCACACCTGTGCCCGTGCCCGCTGGCGACCCACTGGGATTTAAAGTCGCCGAAGGCCGCTTGAGAATTTTCAGCGTCGGCTGGATGGCTTCCAGCGGCGGCAGGGAGGTCGACGCAGTGGAGCTCTGCGCGGGGAGGATCGTCGGCATGGGCGGCTTCTTGTTCCTACATCCCAGTCGATCAGCGACGGTGAAGGGGGGAGGAGAGGAGAGCGGAGGGGGCATACGCGGCCTCCCAGACGGCCCTGCTGTCCTCCTCGTCGGAGTCGGTGTCCGCGTCCCAGTCGTCCGGGACGGAGGCTGGGGTTGCGCGGGGCAGGCGGGGCGCAGTCGAGGTCTGTTTCGTAAGTAATTGGTCAGTCTGGGACTAGAGACACACGTCGATCAGTCGTACGGAGGGCTGGTCCCAGGGATCGGGCGTTGCTGCTGCCGCCATTTTGCAGGACCGGGAGGGGAGGGGAGGAGGCTGGGGTAGGCTGAGAAGCGGTAAATCGTGTCAAGATTTAGGCTCGGGCTTATCGCTGATGGTGGACGTCTGGCAGATAAGATAAGATCTTTCTGCCTATAAATTACAATTTCGGCTCGTGAAGGCTTTGTTCACGTTCTCTTTCGCTACACTCGTACGCCTCTATGTACGCTCTCGGCCTTCCACTCAAATTCCCCCCCTCTACTGCACCAAGAATTTAACCTGGAACAGCTTTCGGTTGTTGTGGTCTTTATCCCTTTCCGGAGCTAGTGCAACTCATCATGCCACACTCAGTGCCATTCCTGCTGCCCAGGTACCATAAGCAGCGTTATTTAGGGCGCCAACCTGCAAGCTGGAGCTTCATTGACAAGTTGGCGGTTTCAGTGACTCTGCCGTTGCTACCCGCTGATTCATCCGAAGAGCTCAATAATCCGCATTCACCTCATTTACCATTCCTCTGCACACTGAGTTTCATACGCGAGGCAGACTGTTATTGAGGACAGGCGTAAGCACAAGATCCTACCGTCTTAACGGAGCACGAATGTAAGCCACCAGATGTACTTCCTCCCTCCCTCTGCGCCACTTATTTCGGGAGACTGCCGTCGCTTCGAAGGATTGTGAGTCTATAGCTGGCCAGATCCATCGAGGAATGCATTAGCGTCATTACCGTACAGCGGGAAACTAGACTGAAGGGATGTGAGATATTGTACAGTCCACGTAGCCAATTCGAATGGATATCGACTACGCGGCTAGAGAGTATCTCAGCGGTGCTTTCTTCATTTAACCCCCATTAGTACCTCCGTCATCCATGCGGGAGATTAGATGACGAAGCAGTTGAAGGGGTACGTCCGGGTAATTTCACCTTCGCCGACATCAGGATCTCTGAGGCTGGTCGAGGGAGACTAGCCTGACATAGGAGGTCGCTAGAGAAGAGCACACACCGAGCTTCCTTTCACAGGCAGTGAACGGTTGAACACCGGGCTTTTCTAAATGATCTTATTTCTTCTGCGCCGCGCACAATCATAGCAGTAGCCTCCACGGGTTCGTGGTAAAGAGGAAGTGGGTGCGAATCTGAGCATCATAGCAGCAGATTCAGCTTCGCACCGCAGTCAGGATCGCTCTCGCCCGGTCGGACCCTCGACTAGCATGTCGTTACCACCGGCACCGTTAGTTACCACCTTACCACCCTTCCTGAGTCCTGACAAAGGGATGCGGCGCTCTTTGCAGGATGATGATTATTCCATCATGCGCCCCCACCCGGCCCTCGAGCCCTTTTTTATGTACGTACCTGCCCACTTCAAGCAGTGAAGAACCACGCTTTGGGTGGATATTTTGCGGCAATGTACAGTCCATCATCAGAGCCGCGCTATCACGGCCCTGCGCAACAAAATCTCTGTATCAGTGATCTCCCTGCTTGATGTCCGTATCCAACAGTACACATACCTGTTATATGCTACACAGCAGCCTGTACATTTCGGAAATTACAACATGGCGGCGCGATATTGGAGTCTCGAATGTTTCCGCGACGTGCACCACGACGCGCCTGACCACGGAAGCAAACCCTGAGAGCACGGAAAGCCTAAATATATCATGTCCGAGCGCTGCGAGAGACGACATCGGCAGAGCAAAGTGTACTGTGCACGGGCCAGGGAGCGCTCCGGACGTGGTCGAGGACCGAGCAGTGATGCTGTTTTCCATGCCGGCTGCGACCGACCGCGCTTGGCACCGTCTCCTCTTTCCCCGTCCTTTATAAGTTCTTTACGTCTCACCACCACCTCCGCTCTTTTTCCAAACCCTCACCCTCACCGTCCGACACAGTGACGACGATGGCCCCCGTGCAAGTTAAGAAGATCTGCTGCAGTACGTTTGACGCGTCCATAACATTCAGTCGGAACTGATTGACACGACACGTCGCGTTTGCAGTTGGTGCAGGCTATGTCGGTGAGCGCCCAGTGATTCGCATTCCACCTTCAGAGTCATGACACGTGCGGCATATATGCAAAGGTGGCCCGACGTGCGCCGTCATCGCGCTCAAGTGCCCCGACATCACCGTGACCATCGTCGACCTCAACCAGGCGCGCATCAACGCGTGGAACAGCGCGGACTTTGACCTGCCCATCTACGAGCCCGGCCTCGAGGACGTCGTCCGCCAGGCGCGCGGCCGGAACCTCTTCTTCTCGACGGACGTGGACAAGGGCATCAAGGAGGCGGACCTGATTTTCGTCAGTGTCAATACCCCGACGAAGAAGGCGGGTGTTGGCGCAGGATTCGCGGCTGATCTGAAGTGAGTGTTGCTTTCACGCTTTGAGAACTGCATTTTGTTTGGGGTGCAGTATTTCTGCGTTCCGCCGATTCTTTGCGAGGCACTTGCTATGCGCTTTTCGAAGTCGTTCGACTTTGCACCTCCCTAGGCTGTTTCTCTGCCCATACAACGATATATTCCAATATTATGTACATTCTCTCAAAACGAAAGACATGATCGTGGGCAATGCCGAAATCAATCTAAAACTCCGAAGGACCTTCTAATCCCATTAACCCGCATATATGCGCCGTCCCCTGTTCATCTGCTCATACTAACCCTGCCCTTCCAGCTACGTCGAGCTCGCGACGCGTCGCATCGCGGCCATCGCCGAGTCCTCCAAGATCGTCGTGGAGAAGTCGACTGTTCCCTGCCGCACCGCCGAGTCGATGCGCACGATCCTCGAGGCCAACTCGAAACCGAACTGCAAATTCCAGATCCTGTCCAACCCTGAGTTCCTCGCCGAGGGCACCGCGATTCAGGATCTGCTGAGCCCGGACCGCGTACTCATCGGGTCGCTGCAGACGCCCGAGGGCAAGGACGCGTGCGCGAGCCTCGCGGACGTGTATGCGCACTGGGTGCCGTGAGTCCTGGCTCTTCCTTCTCTAGTCGTAGCGAGGGCTAAAATACGCGCCTAAAGTAAGGATCGCATCCTCACTGTCGGCCTCTGGTCCTCGGAGCTCTCGAAGCTCGCCGCGAACGCGATGCTCGCGCAGCGCATCTCGTCCATCAACGCGCTCTCCGCGATCTGCGAGGCGACCGGTGCGAACATCGACGAGGTCGCACACGCGGTTGGGCGCGACTCGCGCGTCGGGTCCAAGTTCCTGCGCGCGTCCGTCGGCTTCGGCGGGTCCTGCTTCCAGAAGGACATCCTCAACCTCGTGTACCTGAGCGAGAGCCTGCACCTGCCCGAGGTCGCAGCGTATTGGCGACAAGTGGTAGAGATGAACGAGTATCAGAAGAGGAGGTTCAGTAAGAGGGTCGTGGACACGCTGTTCAATACCATTACTGGCAAGGTGAGTAGCATTTCTAGTCACGTGTTGATAGGGGTTTCTTATGCGTTCGTTCGTAGCGCATCGCTGTGCTGGGCTTCGCGTTCAAGGCGGACACTGGTGACACTCGCGAGTCGGCGGCTATCAGCCTCGTCCGCGACTTTGTCGCCGAGCGCGCGCTCGTGAATATCTACGACCCCAAGGTCCCGCACGAGCAGATCTGGCTCGACCTTGCCGAGGCCATGCCTACAACTCCCAGCGCCACCAGTAAGCTCCTCCGCCCTACCATCTCTACGATACGCAAACTCACACATCCGCACACGAATCTCCAGTCCAGAAGCAAGTCACGCTGTCTCCCTCGGCTCTCGAGGCATGCAAGAACGCTGAGGCGGTCGTGATCGCGACCGAGTGGAAGGAGTTCAAGACAATTGACTGGGAGACGGTGTACGCGGGGATGAACAAGCCCGCGTTTGTCTTTGACGGCAGGATGATCGTCGACGTCGAGAAGCTCCGGAACATCGGGTTCAAGGTTAGTCGGTATTCGTCATACTCTGCCTCGCATTATGCTGACTGAATTCATTACAGGTGACTGTCATCGGACGGGGCGAGCGTCTCTGAGAAGTACAGCACTTCATCAGCATATTCAGCTTGGACTGTAGGACTTTCTTGGTGGGCGTTTCGTATTTCCCTCCTCCACTCTTTGTAGTATCGACGAGCGATTAACTCTAGACCTGTATACCTCCCTTAATAAACATTAGACGTTTGCCTGGTCATCACGTATCTACGACGTCAGCAGGGGCAGATGTAGATGGGGATGAACTGATTATCGATAAATGAAAATCGGTGGAGTGTGCCTGGCGATAAAGTCAAGATAAAGTAGATCAAATCTGAAACTGGCCAGGGATTTGCAGCCGCACACCACATGCCCCTCTGCCCAATAACCTGGCGGAAATGTAACCCTAACCCAGATTGAAATCGGGAGTAGGAACGAGGATTAGCGAGACACAGGGGCATGGGTACCGGTGGGGTATTGGGGGGAAGGTGAAAGAAAGATTAGGATTACTGCACGATGCCACAACACAGATGACTACAGGATACAAACATGCCCGAAACTACTTCTGGTCCAAGTTGAAAGTATAATACAGCTGCAAGCAAATACACATTATGGGTTTGATGGCGGAAGGTTATCTGGCGACGGCGACGATGAGCTCGCGAATTCATAATAAAATAGAGATGGTGCACTCACTAAACATGTGGTACTGGTCGTGCAGGTACATAGGAGACTGCTGGCTATGAGTGTTGGTCGGGGTATGTTGCTGCTGGTGATGGTGTGGCTGGGACAATTCAGGCAGGACGGGCACGTAGCTCGTCGAACTAAGTTGCCCCATTGTGGAATAGTCGTTCCAAAACTGGGGGTATCGCCCATTGCCATGGCCATCGTGCTGTTGCTGCCCGCGACCCATCGTCGGGGGCACGCGCTCGTCAACTAGGCCCGTGCTGTATTGCTGGGGCAGCACAGACGTCGACAGTGTACCCGAGAACGATAAGCCGCTGTCCCCACTCCAACGGTCGAAGGGGCTGAAATAGGCCATGTTATCGTTGGAGGGCATATCCACGCCCGAAGGATACCCTAGGGGACTGGACGGACTATAGCTCTGGCGCAGAGCAGACTCCACCATGGGCAGGTGGCCGGGCTCGATGGATTCACCCTCGTCATGCGGGCGTTTATGCCGCAGGTAAGACGAGTACTCCACTTGAGGGTGACCGCCATCGCTAGCCCATGCCCTCGACCCGTGAATCAGTTCTCGAGCCCGAGCTGCGCTGGGCCAAACCACCCCCATTTTCTCGAGAGCGTCGGCAAGCTTTTGAAGGCCCTTGCGAGCCTGCGGGTCATTCGGATACGCCGTCACTGGAAGAGAGTCAGTCGCCTACTGTGGAACGCAATTCGGAGGGCTTACGAGTCGTAACGTGCATGATGCTGGCCGTGAATATATAATAGCATAAAAAGACCGAGGACCGTTTGATACAATAATTCGTTAGATAGACGGAGACTAGGACACGACTGTCAGCGTCACGCGGACCATTCAGACCCTTCCGTACATACCAATCGACGTGATATAATTGGCGGCGCGTACACACATGTCGTAATTTTTCTGTGAGATCGCACGCACATCCACCTCTTCCTGGTGGTCCGAGGCGGGGGATCTATATGACGAACAGACTGTCAAGCAATATTCAACAGGATAAAGCACTTTGTCACTCACTTGTTTCGCGTCTCGGTGAGATGCCGTATGCTATTTGACGTGACTATGAGCGAGGGTCCTCGGATACGAGGAGTTTTCAGACTCACAAAGGACGATGGAGGAGCAGCCCGGTGCACCAGTATTGCATGTGCAGCGTCAAAATATGTGGCAAGGGTACGGGAGTCTTGGACGACGCTGGATCATATCGCAGGTGCTCAGGGAGCTCCAGGTACCATTTGTCCAATTCTTTCTCCAGTCGCTGAGCCTCTGCATAGCGACCTGGTTTCGGCCGAATGGGGTAGATCATCTGAACAACGTTGCTCAAGATAATTGCTGTGCCAGTCAATAATGAATATTAGAGCAGATGATACGCCGGAGGAACTCACATAGCCTAGCAGTAGCGTTGAAGCATGATATGACACGGCCTGGCGCAGCGATGGTCAGGGGAGGAAGAGGCTCTCCCTCGTCTCGGACGAAAGGCTCTGACGAATGTGGCTTCCACTCTTCGAGCTCCTCCATCTCTTCTTCGCTTGGCAGACCATTGTCAAAGTCGCCCCCAAAGATAGCAAGTGGCCGACCTACGATACAAACACTATTTAGCAAAGACATTGCCAGATTAAGATGTACAGACACTCACCGATATACGTCGAGACATACTTATCCATGATAATGCACGCATACCAGATCCGCTTGCGTTCCTGCAGCTCCCAGTTCCCGAAAAGCGTGCCGACGCTCTTCTGCCACTTATCCGCGCTCTTGTGCATACCCAGGTCCTGGGCCATCCTCACCGCCATGCCGATGTAGAGCCACGCCTGTGCCATGGCACCGATGCCCACCTCGCGGTAGCCCATGAGCAACAGCGCCTGCACGGTGGTCGGACGCGAGCTCGCGTACGTGCAATCGAGGATTTGCTTCGCCTGCTCAAGGTAGTCGTCGCCCGCGGGCCACATGGCGCCCTGAGGGGGCGGCGGGGAGTCTGAATTAGGCGAGTAGCGCGCGGCGATGGAGAACATCGCGAACAGGAGAAGTGCGGGGACTGTCCGCCGGCGTCTGCTATAAGGCGAGGTGCGCACAGGGGAGGACGTGTCAGAGCCTTGTGTCTGGGGAGAGTCCATATGGCTTGGTGCATGCCTCATTAGGATGTTGTACGTGGAGACGAAAAGGAGACACGTACTGGTTCTTGAAGTCCTCCAGGAATTTCTTCTTGTGGATAATCGGGAGCGCGGTATGCACGTACGTGAAGTATAGATCAAGAAGGTGCTCCTGTGTCGCGACGTCCGGCAAGCGCGTCATGAACTCTTCCTCCTGCTTCGTCGGGAGGCGGTTATCCGGCAGCGGCGGCCACACGCGCGAGCTCGGGAATTTCCTAATCACGCACCCAAAATCAACATCCCTAGCCCCACACAACCCACATATAAAGCACATACCATATCCCGCCCTCGCTCCGCCCGTCCGAGCGCTCCTTGACGCCCAGCAAATGCAGCCCGCTCACCTTCGAATGGTAGCGCACCTCCTCGTGCTCGTTCAAACTAAGCTGCCCGACCGCGTCCGCGAGCCCCTCCTCGTCGTCGCTCTCGTCGAGCTGGCTCGGGCTGCCCATGTCGCCGTACGCCTCGGGCGAGGGCGACGACAGCGACGCGGGCGAGCGCGAGCGCCGGCGCTGCCGCCGGTCGTCGACGGGCGAGGTCGTGCTCGTGCGCTGCTGCGACGCGCTGGTGGGTGGGAAGAGGGTGAGTGAGGGCCGCTTGTCGCGCTCGTCGCGCAGGCTCGACTCGTCGAACGAGGCGGAATGGCCGTGCCCGTGGCCGCCCCCGCGACCCAGCGCGTGCAGCTTGGCGGTGACCTGGTCCTGCCATTCGTTTGACGGACTGGAAGAAGCACGCAGTAAATTAATTGTTAAGTGGTCGAGACAGGTTGCAGGGCTGAAATACTTACTGCGTGGAGCGCAGGGCCTCCTGCATCGCCTGCTGCTCCCCGTTCGTCGGCTGCTCCCCCGACGGCGGCCGAGTGGCGTGTCGGGTGCGATTCGCACCGCCCGCAGCTGGGTCGGCGCCGCGTCGCCGGCCCTTCGTACCGTATGGGGAGTTGTCGACACGGTTAATAATTTCCTTGGCCAGCGGGTCCTATGATTGCAAGGTTCGTCAATATTGGTCACGCAGACACGTGAGCGGGAGGAGGCGACGCACGACCGAGGATAGATCATCGAGTAGAGTACGCGCGCGCGAGTCGGTGGAGCTTAGGAGGATGCCGACCAGCGCCTCTGTCTGGTGTAGCCGCGCCTCGATAGCGTCGATATACCCCTTTGGTGGCCCGCGTTTGCGCGAGGGGCCGAGGAACGTGCATGCTGTCAGTAGTAACAATCACGTACCATATCCACAGACGAAAGCACCAAGTCATCACAGAATAAAACAAATGTCAATTCCCCGTAGACGAGGAAATTTCTCTGAGCACTCACGAGTGTTGAGCAAGACACAATTCTTGCACGGCTCGTTCTCGCCTACGCGCTCACATTTGCATTTGGACTTGCGGCACTGGTCGCAAGCTGGGGATAGTACAACGATCAGAGGTTAAACGGTTTAGCCGGAGAAGAGAAGGCTGGCCAACCAGCACGCTAGTTGATGGCAATGCGTGGACCAGGCTAGGGCAGCAGCACGAAGACCTTGGATGCATCTGGACTCACCAGAATGCTATTTTACAGCATCCCTCGCTGTCTGGTACGAGCACTCACCGCTGCAAGGGATACTACCTCCACATAGACATTACGGGATTATTCTTCCGCTGACTGCCCTGGCCTCGCCCCCGCACTGCCAATGCCACAAAAGAGAGATACCGCACCTTTACTGCTCCGCCGCCTGATCTGCTTCTCCTCCGCCTTCTTCTGCGCGGCAGTCTGTGGCATGGAGGGCTCTGGGAGCTCCGAGAGCTCGTCTCCGTCCTCGTACTCGTCCGGAAAGGACATGCCGCGGCCGTCGTGCAGCGCGGGGAGGTCGTAGTGGTGCATGTTGTACGAGGACGAAGAGGGACCGCCCCAGTGATTCGACATGAAGTTGAAGGACGTGTGGTGGGAATTATGGTGGTGGGAGCCGAAGCGGAAGAGGTGCGGGGCGGACTGGGAGTGCGACTGTGGCTGGTGGGGCGGTGCGTAGTGGTGGCTGCTGAAGGTAAAGTGCGGGTGTGGCGAGGGGGGAAGGTCGGGCGAGTCTGTGGACTCTACCTTGACCACGAACGGGCGCGAATGCTGGGATGTGTCGAGGCGTTCAACGCCGTGGTTGTTGTAGTGGTTCGCGAACATGTGCGAGGAGGCATGGTGCGGGTATGCCATGGGAAGTATCGCCATGCACAAAGGAGCAGTCGCGCAGAAAGGAACAAACAAGCAAGCAAGCAGTAAGCACGGGCGAATACGCAAAAGGGGAAACGAGATGTAACGTACGGAGGCCTTAATAGCTGAGGGTTACCGGCGCAAAATATCCCAAAATTCTGGAAATCGGGTTTCGGGCGGCGGCTCCGGCAGTGTGTGGCTGCTGTCGTCAGCCCGCGCCAGGAAACAGCGCGTCGATTGCGGGCCTTGCGTTGGAGTCGCCGAGGAGCGTCTCTGCAGAGTGCGCGTTTCAACCGTCTCAGTGTTGACCCCGCTCGGCCTGGGATCCCGCGGCTCGGCACGCCTCCCGCCCCGTTCGGCCGTCTCCGGATTTTCTGGCGGTCCTTCGGGCGGCGCTGCGTCGGCGTCGGCGTCGGCGCGTCTGTCGGTGCTGCTCGCCGTCGCGCTCGTCGTCGCCGCTGCCGTCGACGTTCTGCCCGCACTATCCCCGCCCCGCCCCCCTCCCTCGTCGACGCTTTCGCAGGCGCTGCGCTGACTCAGCCCTCCCATAACAAGAAGCGTTCCCTTCTCTCGCCCCATGACCACGCGCGGCGCGCGTCGTGACCGCGGCACCCGCCGACAAACTTTCCCTGTCGTGGGCGCCCCCTTCGCGGCGCCCAGTCCGTCCAGCAAGTTTTCGCCTTCATCAGAAACTCTCCACCGAATCTTCTCCTCGCGAAAGCGGTCGGTGTCGTGATTGCTGCGCTAGCGCGGCCATTGTACGTACATACATACACTTTCGATCTCTCGAAAATGCCACTTTCGACTCGCCTCGCTCGCTATTTTACTGGATCATTCCAAGAAGTAAGTCCAAGCCCACCGCGTGTGCGCTAGCCTCCATGCGTCGTTCTCGCTGTTTCTCCCAACGTTATGCACGGTGTTCCGTAGCATTCCCGGCCCACCGTCTCGCTATCCGAGCCCAACCGAGCGCCCCCTCGTCGTAGCAGCATGCTACACCATCTACGCCCCTTATCTGATTACGGCGGAAGTTGCGGATGTTTTACTATAACGTTACATCTCTGCCGATCTTTCTTACAGAGGTCATATTGCATGACGGGAACCTCTACGATTGTTTGAAGTTCCTGTAGAATGAACTTTTTCTTTGACCAGCGTGGACACTTCCGACATAAGCCTAATCGGACGAGGTATTTCCATATTCGCTCAAAGCTGATTATCTTTACCGACCTCATCCAATCCTCCCCAACCACAACCCCCGCCTCCCCAACGAGAATTATCTCGTCAGTTAGTCATGCCCACCGCCCACCCCTTCCGACGGATCGCCTCGTCGCGAACCTTCGTCTGACAATGACAGGACACGCGAGCGCACCTCTTCTGTGCCTCCGAGTGGAACGCACGACGCAAGCCTTCCGCTCCGCAGCACAGGACCAGATCCCCTAATCGCGGGGGATCTCGCCCTGTCGATCGTCTTCGCCGTGCACGGTCCTTTTCGTCATCGCCATCCCCGCCCTCCATTCCACTTTCCGGTTTTAGATTCCTCGATAAAAAAGAGATGGATACTGGATGGAGAGCTCGAGAACATAAAATTGCACGACCAGAACGTGTGGATCCCAAATTTTCGACGAAAGATCTCCTCAATGCACGGCTCTTCCTCGTGCCACCCCTTTCCTCTTGGACATGGGGAAGCCCGAAGCGGATCGCGTAAGCCAGCCTCGGTACCGGTAACCCTGACACCCGGTAAGAAAGAGGTCGATCTGGTCGATCCAGATTCGCGCTGGCCCCAAACGCGAACGATCGATTGAAATCTGCTGTGGCTTCACCTGCGTGGTATGGAAGGCAGGCCAATGACGTTTTTCAGCAACAAGTGCGCGTTGAATTGAGTCCTCATCATTCTCTAGCTGCGGTCTAAGACGAAGGGTACGGTGTACCGTACCGTAGTGTACATGCCCACAGCGAAACTGGCGGCAATTTTCTGCACCCTACGAAATTTACATGCACTAGAATTGTGGCGTCTGGCGTCACAAATGAAGCCGGTCACGACGCCACATCCGATAAATCCGAACCCTACATATAGCCTTAGTATTGAGTACGGCTCGAGACATAATCCCCGCTGACATGGAGGCGTAGGCCGTGATAACTGACAGGCCCTCTGTGTCAATGGCAGGCACGACCGCGGCAGTTTCAACTTTATAGTTGCCGGTGCTAGTTTGTAAGTAAGGGCTCGAGGAAGCGAGTGATCGTGCCAGTGACATGTACAGACTGCACCCGATCGTCGAAATCAAAGTCACAGTGGAGGAGCGTCCAGAGCTTCCTGCCATGTCGATCGCTGGATGTCCTCATAAGACGGTATAGTCCTTTGCCGCTTACGCGCGCTCGACTGCGTACGTGCGCCGTCGTTGGTAAAGGGAGTGTCGAGGACTGGAGGAGGGGCAGGGACACGCTGTAAAATCCGCCGTATTGGAACACCTCGACGTCCGACATGGGAGACGCGTACGTGGAAGTACCGTTCCAATCAAAGCCCATGGAATCGCAAGAGCAATAACACCCGCCAGGACCGACCAGGGTCGAGCCGCAGCTAGCGTTCAATACCACCTGCCTTGGAACGACCGAAATCGGATTCTGAATAGCGGGTAGTATCTGAAACTTGCAGCGCGGGACCTTCATCTCCGAGGCACTTTCATGGAGTGTGTATCCCACGCACCATCAATGATCATTGCCAGCCTGACACCCGCCCTGGATACAATATGCCTGAGTAGGGAGATGGCACATCACTGTATACAGTCACGGAAAGGCCATGTGTGTCGCAGTCAGGTTTCTAACATTCGAGACGGCGTCGGGGATCATGGACTTGACTCCCAGTAGAAAGGTAGCCTGAGAAGTGGATGCCTGACTCACCGACGGCACTGGACCAGACTCGCAGGACTAATCAAGCCCTTAGTTGAGCCATCGAAGGCTCCGAAATGAAATGCAGAGATTCGAGGCTGGGCGGAGAAATTTGCTGACCCACGGTGTATCACGGACCCTCTACTGGCCTCGGCTCGGGTGACTGGAATGCTCTCCGATGGCACCTGAAATAGAACGTACCTCGAGTATAATTTTGAGAACGGACGCGTTCACTTTGGTGGACACCGCAGAGGCAAAGCTATAGATAAGTACGGCACCTCGATAAGGGACATTTTCTTCCATGGCTGAGCATAGTCCTCGGGTACCGCAGACTATTCTCAGACCGATGCAAGAGGTCACTCGAGTTAAGAAGCCATAGTGTGATAGTTGAGAAGAGACTTATGGTGGCGACGTCTTGAGAGATGATGCATCCAGTAAATAGATATGGCTTCGCAGGATCGAGAAAGTCCATGCTCCGGCTCGGGGAAGAGAAGAGAACCAGAGGCTCACGACAGCGAGGGAATGCATGATGTCCTCAGTAACCTAACACAGTGTATCAAACAAGGAGGAATCCTCAAGTCGTCAGTGGCAGACTGTAGCATGCAATTGGAGTGCAATTTACGATGCCTTTTTACCACAGAACATACCGCTCACATGTACTCATAACACACCATGAAATCAGAGTATATGGGTGGAGTGGTAAAGCATGTCTACTTACATTGATGGTAAACTGGTGGACAGAGTCAAGGAAATCAATATGCAGGCAGTACGATAGAACAATACTCTGCAGATTTGAATATAACGAGCCAAAGACCAAGGCGACAAAGCTGTGGTATCGAATACACAATATATCGGCTGTTTCGATCAGTGCCACAGTAACAAGCAATATTCAGAGTTTCCGCATCGACTGCTGGGCCTGAGGAAGAGTTGGTGCCACAGCCAAACCAGTGAGAGGAACAGATGGAGGTACAATATGAAGATCGCGTGCCTTGCGGTCTTACAATGCCGTTAATGTTCTCGAGAAACGTGGAAGACTGGTGGGACGGTTTGACCAGTTCTTCTCCAGCGAGCAGTGCCAGTAGGCATCAGAAATGATTCGCATGTGGTTGTTGTGCTGCCCCTCGGAGAGCTCGGGTCCAAGCAAGCTTGAGGGCAATTTTGCGGTTGTTCTGCAACTTATGATATCACCGGACAGGGTACATACCAACCAATCTTCCATAGTAACTGAAGGCATCCTGTTTTTGCTTTGGAAAATGTCAAGATGTTTAGACATGGATAGGTCTCGTCTTCGCACTCGGGTATCAAAATTTGACCCTGCATCACGAAACACCAAATTCTATAGTGGTTTACCCCCGGATACATAGTCCTCCATAGGTCTATAGAGGTCGGATAGGTCAACATAGACAGGGGGAAACCAAAATAGGGAGTCATAGGTGAGGTGCGTTTCCTGATGTGATGAAGCGTGTAAGTGAGGTCAAGACCAGTTCAAGATCGTACCACGGCCAATGGTACATTCCTCTTGTGACCCATTGACGGGATCCTACCAACGGCACGTACGATGAAGGAGTATGTTGCAGTCGTATGTCGCGATCGCCCTCCACAATACTGCATGATTTCGATCTATTCGGCAGTCACACGTCACAGGAGTACCTGCCGAAGACACTTCGGGAGTTACACTCTTTTGGGCCTAACAAAAGATTGTACGGTAGGGATATACAAAAGATTGGCTTTTGTAAATGATTTCGGGGCTCCCAAAAGATAATCTTTATCGAGAATTTCGAAGCTTGTAATATATATTATCAGCAGTATTATCTTTGTAGGATACATCATAATTAGATCTTTCATATTCCCTTCTAACACTGGAGGATTTGTAATCTTTAGGGCCGGGCAAAAGGTTGTATGAAAGGGAATTGCCAGCCAATCAGAGCCCGCAGAATACCCTTTCATACAACCTTTTTCCCGGCCCTAAAGATTACAAATCCTCCAGTGTTAGAAGGGAATATGAAAGATTTAATTATGATGTATCCAACAAAGATAATACTGCTGAAAATATATATTACAAGCTTCGAAATTCTCGATCAAGATTATCTTTTGTGAGCTCCGAAATCATTTACAAAAGCCAATCTTTCATATATCCCTACCATACAATCTTTTGCTAGGCCCAAAAGAGTGTAACTCCCGAAGTGAGACGAAATCTGGTGTTTGTCACCGGTCACAGGGCCTCTGGGATCGTGGGATTTAGGACTTACTGTATATGGTATCAGAAGCTGGCCTGCGGGCTGCAGCACCACTTTGCACCATATATAGAGAACATCCAGCTGACTGGGAAGTTCACCCGCCGAAAGCATTCGCGAACGAGTTCAGTGAACCTGTTAGCCACATGAGGGGAGGCCACACCGTGGTCTGGGCCGGGGCGTATGCCACATGGCAATCTTACTTAGCAGAAAAGACAGCAAGAACTGGGCAAATCAACCATAGGTACGAACGTTGATAAGCCTCCACGATCGTCTGACCCCTGAAATCGTGGAATCAATGCTTCCTCCACACCCTACAGAATCTATTTGACACGTCTCTCACACGCCACTAGGATGCGACTGGCTAACAATAATGGTTCGATTTAAATCTGGGCATTCTAACATCCTCGAGGCAAGCGCGAATCTCTACGAGGATTTAGCTCTGAGGTCAGGCGCTCCGGAGTGGCTCAAGAAGCAACTTCGACATGAATTACCTCTGGCGGCCATGGGCACCTGTCTAGTTGTGGGTCGTCCTAACGCCCGGCTTCCAGTACTTCCTCCCCTTTGCCCCCGTCAAATTACCGAGCTTGCAGATGTAAATCTGTGACCATGAGGCCAGCATCAGTCAGCGAGCAGCCAGAGTTAATTTGCACGTGACCGGCATGCTGCGCAACGTGATGGGAAGGCTCAGGATAAACACTAATGTGTCAGGACAACCTCTAAGGGCTAGGATGAGCATATGGAGGGGCTAGGGAGTCGTATGGTGCGTGGTATAGCGGCGGATGGGTGCTGAGCAGTCAAGGAAGTTGCGGTGAGTATTTGTTATTTATCTCTGAGCAGTTGTAGGGTCATTGCTGTAGTATAAAATGTGCAATAGAAAGTAAAGTAAAAAAACAAGTTTGATCTACCCCATCTCAGCGTATCAGGGTTACCATCTCAGCAACCCTCAAAGTTCAAAAGCATCGAACTTAGTGTTTTACGAATGATCCAAGCTTTGCCAGTAGGCCTGACTCATCAATTGAATTATCTCCGCCATCGAAATATTAAATCCCGTGAGTATTACATAGTGAAATAAAATTAACCAAGTCTCTCTAGCAATTTCTATCCTGCGAGCACGATCCTACGCTAGGTGTTGGTGCTTGCGACCTTTGTTTGTTTTCAATTCTCCAGAGATAAATACTCCAGAGCTTCGATACATGTTTGTTTCAGGTGTCAAGGCCTTGTTTTATTTTTCTAGGTCTTCCTACAGACTACCCGACGTCGTCTTACTCCTCCTTTCCCCCTTGAACTACTTTATACCCCTCAGTCATCTCAGACCGCCTCCACCCATACTGCTGGGTGTGTTATGTTATTTTCCCTTGGTCTTTGGTGGTTGTTGTGTGTCAGTGCCTATCAATGTATTACTTTGCCGCATTGCTGGATGGTGTACATTAATATGCAGCATAGTTTTAATGAATTTACTCGACCCAATATCAATGACTAACTATGCTCATGGTGGCATGACACTGCCAGTAGTACACTGTTACCAGTGGCATGAGTTGGGGGGAGAGGGGAGGCGTGCATCCAAATAAATATTAGGATGCTCAAGCTGGCACAAACAGCTCTGATTACTTACCACATTTTCTGTCAATCACCCGACGAGTTCGATCTCACAAATACCACAGACAAGCACTATTATAATGGATTTGATAGTTTAACAGTTTTGAATGCATTCTATCATAAGCAGGGGGCCTGATAAGGATGCATCTGTGTGGCCAGAGCCACAAAACACCACCAGGTGCACCATGTAGTGGCTTGCATGTGCCTCTGATGTTCGTGTTCATGGTTCGCGAACATGTTTGGTGGTGTGACCTCCCAGTGGAGTCGACTTTCTGCCTATATAGTAAGCTGCCAAAATGATGAATCGGTCAGATGAGTCACATGTCACACCACCTGCCGAATAGATTGAAATGGTACAGTACTGCTCTTGGAAACCTTGTCTTCTGATGATTCTTTGCACTGCACGATGCAATTAGAGTCATTCCTGTGTCCTTGAAACAAGATAAATCTTGATGCCTTCAACTGCAGCATGTCCTACCTTGACCTCTGATTAAAATTCATACTATAATGCTTCATATGCTGTAGATTAATGTGGTGTATTTTGTTGTGCCCCAAACTACACACCTCCTGTTGTATTCACCTGTCAAGGCAGTTTCATTCAAGTGCCTGAAATGATATCACACATCAGCATTAGCCTGGCTCTCCTATGTGCCAAATACAGTTGTTTGTCAGTACTTGAATGGATAATCCTCCAATTCTGGCTGTCGCAATGACCATGTATGGTGCGTTGATATGCACAGACACACAACAATCACCAAGGACCAAAAGCAATAAACCTAAACCCCGTGATATGGGTGAAGGCGGTCCGAGACAACTGAAGGGTATTTAATAGTTCGAGGGGGAAAGGAGGAGTAAGACGCCGTAGGGTAGTCCGTAGGAAGACCTAGAAAAATAAAACAAAAACCTTGACGCCTGAAACAAACACTAATGGACGCTCCGGAGTATTTATCTCTGGAAAGTCGCAAACCACGGAACCGAGTGTAGGTTTGGGCCCACGGGAGTAGGAAATGCTAGAAAGACTTGGTTTAATTTTATGTCGCTATGTGAGACTCACCGGAGCTAATTGAATCGATGGCGGAGATAATTCACTTGACGAGTCAGGCCTATTGGCAAAGCTAGGGTCGGTTATAATTTGCTAAGTTCGACGCTTTTGAACTTCTTGGGTCGCTGAGATTGTAACGCTAAGTCTCTGAGATGGTGAAGTCGAAACTTGTTTTTCTGTACGCTACTTTGTACAATTTATACTACAGGAATGGCTTTGCAACTGTCCAGAGATAAATAACAAATAAACGCTGCTACCCACAGGATTGCTCAGCACTTGCCAATACCATACACCATGTGACTCTCTTGCACTCCCACTTGCTCGTCCCAGCCCCTAGAGGTCGCCTCGACGCTCCGCCACCTGCCCTAAGTGGTCCCATCACTCCGCGCGATGTGCCAGTCACGTGCTAATTACCTCCGGCCACTTGCTGACTGATGCTGGCCTCATGGTGACTCATATGTGTCCGCACCTTCCGTAGTTTGATGGAAACAAGAGGGAGTGAGTGTTGGAGGTTGGGCATGAAGATGTCACCCCTCGACAGAAGCGTCCGCGGGCCCCGGAGCTAATTCATCTAGAAGTCGCATTGGTTAAGTCACTCCGGAGCTCCTGTCCGTGGAGATAAATCACGGAATGGGTCCATGTACACCTCGAGGATGCTAGGAAGTCCGGAGCTAGATAGAACAATTCTTTAGAGCCCATAGAAGCCTAGAGGCGTGTGAGCGCTGTGGCGAATAAGCTCCGGAGGGCTTGTACGATGTGCTGAGTCCGCGTTTTCGGGGGTCAGATGATCCTGAAGCGTATCAACGAGATCATCAGTTTCTGCAGAAAGGATCAGTAAAGCCGAATCACAACTCATGAACTGTTGTGTATGCTTTCCACTGCCAGTGCCAATCATCACTCCGGGAGGTTTGGGGTGTAGCAAATGGTTATATGAAAGGCTATAGGTTATCTTTAGTAATTCATTGGGTTGGCGTGAAAATATAGTATACATATACAGTGAACTGAAAAATATTGCACCACCCTTGCAATGACTTGTATCTCAGCAACAGTTGCATATTTCTCTTTGGTACAAAATGTAAACTTCTAGCACTATTTTCCCTCTACACGAATGGTAGTATTACCAGAACATTATGTTGTCTTGTGGCTGAAAAGGAGGTCAACTACAATGGGGACTGTTTCCAAACTATGTGTAAATCTTCCTAGTGAAGTGAGATCTAATTCGCTCTCCACTTTACATTGCTAGATAGAGCTCAAAGACTACTACAATGGTCATCTTTATGCCAAATGCAATTGTTCATGAGTTATGGCTCAAATATATGTCGGAAAGGGGATGTGCATTACATAAGCAGTTCACTGTGTAAATAGATTCGAAATAAAATAAAAAAGTATCTCGGCTATTACCTTCCCAAATGGATTAAAATATTGTCTTTCATACACACAACAATTCCAGTGGATGTCCATCACAGGTCCAGATAGCTGGGTCATGTAAGCATGACATAAATGTCTAGGAGTTGGTAATACCTTTCGTACAACCTTTCTCCCTCGGCAATGGCAAAAGAATGTACAGTGCATTGCATAAGAAACTGAACATCGCATTTCCGCGCGCGTTGTTTGTCCGCGCCAAAATATACCTCTTCGGGTATCAGCAAATGTGCGGCAAAGACCCATCGAGAGAGATGGTAGCTAGGCATACAGTTGGGGGCAGAGTATTATGATTTACAGCCCTTAGTGTAGTTGTAGAATATACATTTCATGCATTTCCTGAAGTCTTTCGGGGCATCTGCGAGTCCCTGCCCAACAAATGGTCCCGCAAGAGGCCTTCCGGACCTACCCGAAAAGGGAATATTTGGCGCGAACAAACAACGCGCGCGGAAATGCGATGTTCAGTTTCTTATGCAAGGCACTGTAACTCCCGATTGACTCCCGAAGTGGCATGTAGAGTTCAATTACATCACGTGACCAGAACGCGTCGTTCGGAGTCGTAAATTCAATATTCTTTGAACCAAACGTAAACATCTCATAATCGCCATTGACGACGAGCAGCAACGATGGAGAATATGTAAGGCTGCCGCTTGCTAGCGTACCTTTGCTCATTGTTGTTGTTGCAGGCGACGACGACTTGCAGGCTCTGGCCTTTATCCCGAGCTTCCAAAACCCGCCACAAACGTGTCGCCGGCACAAACAATAATTGTGAGTGGAAGTAGCTTGTGTTTTAAAGCAGCAATTTGACAGGAAACCAAGTCTGTGTCTTCCGCGTCTTCATCGTCGACGGCTTCAACTTCGTCCAGAGACTCAGGATCTCCTGTTCCCAAGCGGATGTCTCAGCGTGTGATAGACTCGGACTCGGAGACAGAGTCGGATGGCGTGGAGTACGTTAGGTTTCCCGAACCACAGTACGCTCTACACTGGGACTATAGCATCGTACCTAATCACCTGCATTAGACTTGCTGTCAAGAAAGGCGGCAGACTGGTCGTCGAAAGTGACTCTGAAGACGAGGTACAGACAGTCGCTACCAACACGACCAAATCAACGGCAGCGCACGCCATCCTCATGCCCGTACCACAACCGTATATTTCTGCCTCCCAGGCTAACCCGCCCGCCAACAACCCCGTATGGGAAACCTTCGACGTACCCGAGGAAAGGTACCTCTACGAGCCCAAGAAGACGGCCGAGCAGGCGGAGAAGGACATTCGCGCCCTATGCGAAGACACACTCGCCCAAGGCGAGGACGTGGAGATCGACATGTCGCTCGCGAAGGTGCCCGGGTTCAAGGAGAGCGTGACGCTGCTGCCGCACCAGATCATAGGGCGGACGTGGATGGCGGAGCGAGAGCAAGGGAAGGGCAGAGGCGGTATCTTGGCGGACGACATGGGGTGAGTGCCTCCGAGGTGGGGAAGGATTTAGGACTGATGTTCGTGCTTGCAGGCTGGGAAAGACAATACAGATGCTGACGAGAATTGTGGAAGGGAGACCGACGAAGACGGATAAGAAAGAGGGCTGGGCGGCCCCGACGCTGTAAGTGCCAAGCCAACCTTGCCTCCACACGTCAGCTTAGTCGGTTACAGCGTCGTTTGCCCACTCGCGCTGGTGGCCCAATGGAAGAGCGAGGCTGCCAAGATCACGGACGGCCTCCGTGTCATCGAGCACCACGGTCCCAAGCGCGCGACAAACCCCGAGGAGCTGAAGCGCGCGCACATCGTCGTCACCACGTACCAGATCGTCGCGCAGGAGTACCAGGTGTACCAGAGCGACCCGAAGAACGCGGCGGGCGGCAGCAGCGATGACGACTCCGACGATTTTGGCGGCACTCTGCTCAAGAAGAAGCCGAAGACACGGGCCAAGAAGAAGGCAGAGGCCAAGAATGCGCTGTTCCGTGTTAGGTGGTGGAGGATTGTCCTAGGTTCTGCTCTGCCCTTATTCTTGGCGTGCGTCCTAGCTGACCTTTGATTTCGATAGACGAGGCACATAATATTAAGAATCGCAAGGCGAAGATGTCTATGGCCTGCCATGCCTTGGACGGGAAGTACAAGTGGTGTCTAACGGGTACTCCGCTGTATGTATACATTTTCATCCAAATGCTGCTTGTCTTCTCATGAGGTATTATAGTCAAAACAGCGTGGAGGAGCTTTACTCTTTGCTCAAGTTCCTCGAGATACGGCCCCTGAACGATTGGGAGACGTTCAACGAGAAGATTGCGAAGCCAGTCAAATCCGGCCGGTCCGCCCTCCCGATGAAACGACTTCATGTAAGTTTCTTCCATGGATTCGCATGGATTAACTGTATCTCACACTCCGGGCAGGTGGTCCTTGCTGCGATTATGCTGCGCAGGAAGAAGGACACGTTCCTGAACGGCAAACCACTTTTGGAGCTACCCGCTCGGAAGGTGGAAGTGGTGTCGTGTGCATTTGACGTGGAGGAGCGCGCATTCTATAACGCCGTCGAGGAGAAAGTACGGAGCTCGTTCGAGAAACTCGCGCGGGCGGGTGATCTGCAGAAGAGTTACACCACTATCTTGGTGCTACTTCTGCGCCTTCGGCAAGGTGAGCTGTATGGCCGCGCGCAAGCTGCGTCATGAGCTCAGTATTATTTCTAGCCTGTGACCATCCTGCTTTGATAAACAAAGATTACCGGGCGGATGAGGAGGCTATCGAGCCAAGGGAAGCAAAGAACGACGATGAGGATGACGACGACTTGGCCAAGGCATTCGGAGCCATGAACGTCACCAACCGACCGAAATGTCAAATGTGCCGTACAGAGTAAGTTGCGTGGCTTGACGTAGTCTGAGCTCAGCTAATGAGAGTTGCAGCTTGGACTCGTCGAACATGTCAGACGAAGACGGAAGTTACTGTATTGCTTGCGCAGACCTCGCACGAAAAGCTCGGCGCAAGTCGACTGTCACGGGGCCGCTCGGTTTGCCGCAGGACTCAGCTAAAATCCGGAAGATCGTCGAGCTCTTGCGTGAGATCGACGATAGGTCAGACGGCACAGAGAAGACTATCATATTCTCGCAATTCACGTCGATGCTTGACCTGATCGAACCCTTCTTGAAGGCCGAGGGTTTCCGTTTCGTCCGATGTGAGTCATCGATGCTCGACCACATCCCATTCACGCTAACTAGGTGTCCTCCAGATGATGGTTCTATGACCAAGGACAAACGAGATGCCGCACTAGAGAAACTGAAGAGTGATAGCAAGACAACTATCATTTTGATTTCCTTCAAGGCGGGGAGTACAGGTGGGTACCTCATTTCAAGTCGCTGGGTAACCGCTGACGACTGGTGATGACAGGCTTGAACCTGACTGCATGCAACAACGTCATTCTGACTGACCTGTGGTGGAATCCGGCATTAGAAGTAGGTTCTCGTCCTAGAGGACTTTGGTAATCCGGTTCTTACTGTTCTGCCAGGATCAAGCCTTTGACCGGGCTCATCGATTTGGTCAAAAACGCGATGTTTCCATCTTCAAGCTTACGATAGAGGACACCGTCGAACAACGCATACTCGAGGTCCGCATCTAGTTATAGATGTTAGCTGTGCCACCGAGCCTTACTGAACGATTCTTTTCGTACAGCTGCAAGAGAAGAAGCGTGCCCTAGCGGATGCAGCCCTTGCTGGGAACAAGCTCAAGTCGGCCAAACTTGGTCTCGACGACCTCGTGGCTCTTTTCCGCGCTGACGACCGGGATGACGAAGAAGTAGACGACTAGAACGAATGATACATCTCTCGAACATTGTTCTTGGCATATTTCTACTGCTCCCTTATGCAGTCGCTGTTTTCTCGCATATATCTACTGTATGATCTGTTACTCACGATACATTGACGATGGAATGGAAATCGGATTGGCTTGACGACCTTAGCAAACATTGGATCATATACCTATGTGTCAATCGGCATCTTCTCCGCCGTCCAGGCGGGCAAATGTTGCTTGTGTCCATCCATAGCATCTCCGAAGGCGAGCACCGATCCTATACGGACCTGAACTCAGTGTAACCCTACCAACGCAGCTGCTCGGCGCACCATTTTATCAAAATAGGAGTGAGAATGGACTCAGGATGAGGCTGAAAACCCTCGTATGAGCTGTCACTGACTTGAATACACATGATGTAGTCGCTTACTCGGTGGAAAGATATCGGTCTCGCCGTCTGTGCAGGGGGGTCGAATCGGACAGATGATCCCGCCGTCTGCACAATTGCGAACCCGATGCGCCGCATGGCCTAGCTCGAGTGAATTAGCGACCTTTGTAACGTGACTCATTGATAAGACTAACTCGTTCAAAGTCACCCCATCTGATCTGCCCTTTCTTCGGAGCATTTTCATCAGGGGACGTTTCCGGGTCAGGATCTAGTAGCCGCTCGAATATCTGCAGAACAATATCAGACTTACCAAGTGTCCTCCCGGCCCTTCAACGGACGTACCTTGCCTACCTTCCTCCCCAACTTGAACTGAGGCGGAAGATATAGGGGAAAGCTTTCGAGAGATTCTTCTTCCTTATTGTGATCCTGTGTCCTGGAAGGCTCCTTGCCTTGTCCAGCAGATCGAGTCTTGGCTTTCGGGCCCTTAACATTCATTTCTTTGACAAAAGCATGGCCTGATTGCGCGACGGATTCCCTCGGGGCAGCGAGAGGAACGTCGACGACCGGAGCAGGGGCTGGCGTAGACTGTGCCTTCCTTTCTTCACCCTCGCAGACATCCATATAAATGAGAAGGTTTCGGAGGAAAGTTGGCTTATTGGGATCCGAAGGTGAAAGGAGACCGAATTTCTTCGCAACTGACCCCGTTCGCCCAGGCCAATCAAGAGCTTTAGCCATTTCCCAAAGTTGAAGGTCAATATCGGTCCAAAATGCATCGAAAACGCTCGGCAAGGTATGATTGCTTCCTGGGTCCAGGATACTGATGTTCAAACTGTGTAATGGCTCCCACAAGTCGAGCGATCCAGTTACTTGCAGCCAAGCGTTCGCGACGGCGCGCACCATTACGTTGGCAGCGGTCCAGAAATCGGACGGTGGGACCGAGGGATAAGATAACTTCGATGGATGAATCCCACACACGAACGGGAACATGTCATTGACTGATAGAGAATCCGACTCGAGAACAGATTTCATGTGCTTGCATAGAGTTTGCCCGAACGCAGAGTCACGAATGTTCACAATGAATTCCGAGACTGGAGACAATAATATGGGTGTTGCACATCAAGTCAATGAGCTGTTGAGCCGAGAAAATAGTCGAAGTATCACATACCTATGGCAAGGTCACCCATCGCGTCGAATACGTCAGCGTCAAATTTACGAGTCAGTGTCGGGTCCTCCTCCTGGAGGAAAACGTTAGGAAACAGCGACCAGCGTCTAAAACACTAGAACGGACCAGCAGCATGCTCAGGTTCTCGAAGAAAGCGCCAGTATGCCCGCTGTCACAAAAAGAGCGGAAGACAAGTTCATCCAGTTGACTCTTATTGAAGCCATTCTTAGTAATGTAGGACACGTTCGGCTCAACATGAGCGACACCATCCTGAGACTATGATACATCAATAAGGGGATCTAAGGTATTTGGAGATAGGACGGACCCGCCACCTCTTGAAATACTTGCTGAAATGGTCACTCCAGGAGACTATCTGGACGAACGTTCCCCACAGAAGACCTTTCAAGAAGTCCGCCTTCGCAAAGCAGGTAACCAGGCGCCACATGAGCTTGGTGTCTTGCCTATACGCCCTTTCTATAGCAGAGGCTGTCGTGAGGCCCTGCCTAGCTAGGTCTTCGAATAGCTCTGCTGCATCTTTCCAGGTCATATAAGACATCTAAAACAGTACAGGGATATCAATCTGAATGGCCAACTCAAGAATACTGGAAACCCACTGTAAAGATATACATCCGAGATCGTATAGCATCATGGGTCCGGTGAAATTCCTGGTAGTGGCCCGGTTTGGAGAGGATCTCGGGCGAGGGGATCGTGCTCGCGCCTCTGCGAAGGATGCCAGGCACGAAGATATCGGGCCTGGTCCGCTGTAATTCCATAGTATCGCGGACCTTGTCCTAGTAGGAATATTCAACAACAGCATTTCGCACGTATAGCGAGGATAAACCAACAAATTCAGAGATCGCTATGGCTCTCGCCGTCTCGAAATCCACGTTAGGTATCTTGCAGCCTTCCAGCAACGAAGCTGTTGAAAAAAGGTCAGAGAAGAGTCTTCAACACGCCATGGGCTATCAAACCGTGACGACGCTGAAAATAAACAAGCCATGAGTTCAAACTGTACAAGGCATCATGATTGAATGAACTCACCGCTAACCACGCAGTAGAGCTTTCCCCCCGGCGTCTCTTGACAGCAGGTAGGACTCTCTCTGGGTGGCATAGATTTTTCTCAGCTACATACTGATGATAAACCTTCATCGCTTCGTCGCAGATGCCTGGAGGGATTCAATATTCTGCTCATTATGAGAGACTCTCATCACCCTACCAAACTCGGTCTTCCCGAGGTAAGATTCATATTGCCTCACAGACAATATGCAACTCACCCCGGCCAAGTGGAATAATCTGGCCTTGCCCTTAGCATTGGCATAACGGCTGCGTGCCCTCGGGGTTGGTTTCTCGGTGCATATATTCAGCACTTTGCGGCCCTCCGCGGGTCCAAACTTGCTTAAGACGCTGTTGAACGCTGGGGCTGAAACTACACTTCTGCAGGCATAAGTGTAAGAACTCACTCTTCGCGAAATGCTTGTTTGCCTTCTGGGCAGTTGTGACAGTATTCGAAGGTGTTGGAGAACCATTCCGCTAGCCAGGGATTTGTGTTCCATCTTTTCGCTCTCTGCTGGTATATAGTGGCCATACTTGGAAACGGGGAGAGGGAGAAAAAGGAGAAGAAGATGTAGATACTTGTGCCTCGCAGATACGTAAGGATTAATATTGGCTATAATATTGATATCTGACCGGCGTTCAAGTCATTATGTACTCGCCGTCCAGACAGAAACATCTACGCGCGGATAGTCGATTGCTAGAGGGACTAAGTTTATCTACCGTTGTGGCACGAACAAGACGATTGCATGATGAACGAGATAATTTCGCATGCTGTGGCAAAGACAAAAGGGAATTCCCTGCAGCGACAGAGGACGGCAAGATACCGACAACGTAAGTTACAGACAAGATAAAGTTGGTCAGTTATGAATCAGATATTTCCCTTCTGTCGAACTGCAATGACAGGGAAGTCCACCTCAAGGCTCAAGGCCATCCCAGCTGGCGATGAGTCGACAATATTATTGCTAGGTTCCAGAACTATCGCATGAGGGATCATCGACCATTCGCCAACATCCGCTTAGACTTACGAAGTCAGATAACTATTCCTCTGAAGATGATATGAAGACACAGCTTCAGCCTGGATTACTGGCAGTGAACTCACTTCGAGATTCAGCTCATCCGAGCTGAGTCGAATGTGTTTTGACTCTGTCATTCAATGCACATATCTTGCACAATCATGAAAACTTTGACCATATGATGGAGTTTGGCTGTTATAAGAGTGCCGACCAACTGAGAACGCAGTTATTCATGGCAACTTGGAGCAGCTCCAGACAGAAGGAATCTGGCCGATGAATACAGGTAGAACACAATTTGCATGTGCTCGACGTGCAATGTGATGACGAACAAGCTCTGAAATAATAGTGGCTTTGCCTGCTGCGTCCATCGAGCCGTCGTCATCGTTTCTCAAGTCGAGCAAGAGCAAGAGACCTGAGTCGAGCCCGCAAGAGGCAAGAGAGAGCCGCTCGCATCGGCCCGCACATAGCCTGCTTATAGGCGCCGACGCGATTCTCAGCTGAGACCCAGTGTTCATCTTGTTCTGCAGCGCTTATGCTAGGTATTAGAAGCTAACAACGTGTCCATATAGCCTTCAACCTCCGATGTACCTACGCAACGAGAATATGGTGTCATAACATCGCATACTAGAAACCATGTCCAACACAACAGCAGAAACAGCTTCGCAATTGTCGAGGTACGCGCATATAGCCGCTGATCAGACCGTGTCAGGCTCTGAATCGATGCGCGAGATAGGGAGGCGAGGAATGTACAGCAGTCGCTGAAGGAATTACAGAAAACGTGCGAGCCGTGGGCGAAGGAGGTCGAGTTCCAGAGGAAGAAGTGAGTCCGGCTATATTGACGCCATCCGCACACTTACAACCCCCGTTGCAGTCTCAGACGCTTATATCTTCGCCTGCTCCTGCTTTACCCTTACGCGAAGGAAACCAAAGATGTCGAAACGCACCTGTGGATGTCCACGTCCCACCACTTCATATCACAGTACAAGCAGCGGATCCTCGCGCTCGACCGTGTCGTATTTGGGCCCCCACCACGGCATGGCCCACGCCACCAGCAGGGCGGCCCGGTAGAATATCGCAAGCTCTTATCCAGGTTCCGTCAATTCCTCGCGGAGGAGGAACGCTTCTGGATCCAGCTCGTCTTACGATTCCAACGCACGTTTGGTTTGAATGACGCTCAACCTGCTCTATTTGCGCTCGGGATTGCTTCAGGGGAAGGAGAAGGCCAGCCGGAGGAAGGATTGCAGAATGGACGGAACAATCTGGGATTCCCGCCGGAAGATGGGTCTACGGACGTTGTGCCCCAGAAATCTGACCAGCGCAAAGGGCAGCTCTTCATCCTCGCGAAGGCTCTCGTATGCCTCGGAGACTTGGCTCGATACAAGGAACTATACAATGATGGAGGCGGTAGGCCTCGGGCGGGCCACGAGGACGGCCCTGCCGCTGGACCCATCAGGCCTCCGCGAGGTGGCAGGGGAAGGGGTAGGGGTGGAGGTATCAGCACCTCGGAGCAGATGCCCGCTCGCGAACGAAACTATGAAAGAGCGCAGAGGTATTACGAGCAGGCGCGGCTTCTGGTGCCGGACGAAGGCAACGCATCACACCAGCTGGCCATTCTGTCAATGTACAAGAAAGATACGTTTGGGTCGCTCGTGCATTACTACAAGGCATTGTGCGTCCTACAACCCTACGACCCTGCCACGGGCAATATGGGGATCATATTGGACAAGGCGCTAGATGCATGGAGAAAGTCACCAGAGAGGCCACCCTTAACCGAGCCTCGGCACAAGGTAGCGCGGCTCAAGGAGGATGTGCTCATCTTGCATGCACTGTGGAGGCTTGGAGTTCAGGAGTATGTTCGCTTGCTTGTATCCTAATATCGTAGGGCTAACTGTACCCAAGGACACGGGGAGTGGGTCCCATGCACGCCGAGCAGCTTCTACGTGACTTCAAAGATCTGGTCTCTGAGCGGATTGTCCCTCCGGAAACTATCCGCGAGGTCGTCATACTTGCCCAGGGCGCTTTGCTGAAACACCGCAAGTTCCGAGATCCGCCTGTCTCAGGGCATCGACGCTCACGATCAAGTGACCCGGACCATGTCAGAACTGCCTCTGCTTCGACTATCGAGTCCCAGATCGCCTCCCACATAATCGCGCTGCATCGTACGCTTATGGAAGTCGGCACCGACGAGCTGGCGGAGAAGCCGCCCGAAGACGCAGCGGAGGGCGACCTGGCGCAGAAGATCACCGCGGTGTTCAGGCGGACGCTCCCTGCACTGCGAATAGCCGGGAAGTGGCTACGAGCCAATATCGGATACGTCACGCAACGGTCGGCGCCTAGAGACAACGATGGGAGGAGAGGCAGGGCGCCGAGCGTCTTGATCGCTAGGATGGATGACTTTTGGACGACATATACCCAGTTCATGTCCGCTCTCCTTCGTACATTCCCTCTTGAGAAACTGCCGGCACTTACCAGGGCTTTGGAGGAAGACATCGACCTGGCTGGCTTCATTCCCCTCAAAAAATATCTAATGGATCGGGGCACCGAGAGGACGGGTGGGGACGAACATCCTAATGATGAACAACTGATGAGGATCGCCGACATTCTGGAGGACGCACGGTCCACAGCAGCTGATGTGTCGGTGAGTCGCCTATAGCATTGTGTAACCGCATACCCGTCTGACGCGGCCATGAATCCCAAGGGGTCTCCTATCCTCCTCAAAGGGAACCAGTTTCTCCTAAGAACCACGGCTGCTGAAGCTGCCAGCGAGGCTCCCGCTAGGGAAAATTCCAGTAATGGGATCTCCGACCAATCCATCCCCGCCATCGTGAATGTGAGCAAAGCCGCTGAACGTACCGATGAAGATGAAGTGATTGGGGATGCCATGACGGACGTCACTCGTACTGACGATGACCCTGTACGCGAGGCAGGCGATGCATTCAGATCTGGTCTTCGCACCTCGAGCTCTGAGGCAGGAGATGATGAGGACGAGATTGTCTGGAACCCCCGGCCTGCTATGTCACCCATCGCCCCACCTGCTCTGTCGCCGGTGGCTCCGCCTGCTTTATCTCCTATAGGTCCGCCTGCTCTGTCGCCCATAGCCCCACCTGTCCTATCTCCCAGGCGCCCGTCTGCTTTATCGCCCACAGGACCGACCGTGCCCACTGCTTTGCCATCTCCACCTGCAGTCCTCCATCAAAGTCCAGCTCGCCCAAATTTCGCAACTCAGACATCGTTGCCTCAGTCTCCCGCTAGGATTGCGGAGGAGCCGCCCTCGGTTACCACGCCTAAGTCTTCCGTCGGTCAAGGCATGACCGCTGCGGATCTATTGAATAGTCTCAAGACTGGAGTGCCTCTCGAGCCTCCCCAACGAATCGTAAGCAGCACTCACGCTGAGGCACTGTTCGGTACTGGCTCTCGGCCGTCGATCTGGTCTGCACCTACGACGACCGCGCCCCAGACCTCGACTCTCGGCTCCGCGTCTCTCGCTGGTCAGCCGTATTATCCGCCACCACGCCGACCTGTGTCTTTGGTCGGTAATGGTTCGTTGCAGCCATCGATGCAGTCTCCGTATAGCCCACTCTCGCCGGGCCGTATAGTTGGCGGGACGCCCACCCCATCCTTTGCTGTGCAGCAACAGTTGCCTATCGGCAGCGGGCACCACCGCGTCTCCTCTACTTCCATGCTTCCTTCAACTATCCATCCGCCGGCCTCGTTGCCCAGCCAGGCCCCCACGCGTTACGACCCGTTCGGCGGGTACGATACGTTCTCCAACCCACAGCAGTTCAACCCGATAGCCAATTCGACGCAAATACACAATACGTCTGCCTTAGGATTCCCTGATCAGTCTCATTTAGGCCATACGCGAGGAGCGTCTATGGGGACACCTCTTAGCCAGCCAAGTTTTGCGCCTTACCGACACGAGTTAGGGGGTCAGCTGTACTCTAGCCCGGTGCAACCCAGGCCTCTCTCGAATGCATGGGGACATACCTAACGACCTACTGCAGCTGAATCCTTCACGGAAGACCCTCTCGCATTTCGGATCCCTCGACGCCAGTCTACACCCCCTGAATCGGATTGGCAGAGGTAACTTATGACAATTCGCGGAATCTCTGCCGTTGCGCTGCGTCCTATCCGCGGTGTGGGTCAGATGAAGTGCATGGGTGATACACGCATCTTCATCGAGGCTTTAGGAGAGTCGTCCTGCATGCTATCTCCTTTTCCGAATGGTTGTGTATGTGAGCGAGGTCGAATCAGGAGCGGTTATGCCTCCTATCACTTTGGACTACAGACTTTAGATGTCTCCGAATGCACACGTCCTGCCCGACTTTCTGTGTACGATGTCTTTCTGCTTGCGATCGCTATGAATCTATTTATTCTAGGTTGCTTCAACAGCACGCTACTTGCTGAAGATCCCCGTACAAGTTCGAATCGGCTTGCTCTGAAAGTGTATGAAGCAGGCATCTCGGCATCCCCACTATAAGTGCATGCATCTTCTTTCGCAGACAGGGATTCAGAAGGGTGACATACGAAACGCTCGCATGGCAGGCTTGTCGGGCATGTCGTTGTTAATGCAAGGAAGAATCATTACTAGTACATACATAGGCGTTCTTCATATCGGTGCCACACATTATGAGGCCTGTTCCTGCTCCCAAGGTTTCTTGCGAGGAGGCGCCTTGGATTCGCTAGGGCGTGCCTCCTTCGTTAGGCTGTCAATACGGCATACTAGCATAACGTCAATAGTGAGACTTACGTTGAGCGCGTCTGGGATGAGTTTATTATTTGGTATTTGGTCTGTTTGCCCAGTCTCAATTAATTCTTTGAGCTGGGCGAAGGTCAGGGTCGGCGGTTCACTGGAATCAGTGCTATTCGAATATGTCGATATACTGTCTGGTGTAGGGCTGCCTGCTGGTAGAGCCGGACCGTTGGGACCCTCCGATCTGGAAGACAAGGGTTCTTGGTACGACCGAATCTCGTCGGGCGTTATGGAGGCACCCGTTATCCTGTATCAGGTCTCTCTCAAAATACCACCCACGATGACTTGGGAGGTCTCACCTGTTGAAGTAGTATATTCTGGACTGCAGCAACAACTGTTCCCTTTCTTCATCGGGCTTCTCGTCTAGAGCAGACAGTATGCTCGCTAGACCTTGCTTGCAAAAGCATACATAAGAACGTTGCCCGGTATGCAGAAGCGACCTTGCGTACCTGGTATGCCTGGTCTTCCGCGAACGGGTATGTCAGGAATACGCCGACCAAGTCAGACGGTGTTTTTTGTTCTTGAGACGCCATAGCAGCGCTCAATAAGTAGACGTCCAATATTCCAGTCCTTATAACGAGCGTAACGCGTCAATCGCAGAGCGTTAGCCTCACCTAATAGAGATCGCTGTGATCGAGGTGAGAGTGATGGAAGAGTCCGGCGACTTCCGCCTGCCTTATACTCGAGCTTCGATGTCGACAATGTCATTCTTGCTTCTCGCTGTGCCATTCCTTGTCGGCAACGCTGCGTGCCACGATGTCGAGCGGCGTCAGCAAAATTGCGGCTGAACGCCATCAGCGCATCCTGCTCGAGCTGGTAGCGCAGCCCGGGAACGGTGAGTTAAGAGAACGCGTTCGGATGCGGTCGGTACTGAACGGTTCGCCAATAGATGTATGTGCTGACTGCAAGACGAGGAATCCAAGATGGGCTTCACATAATCTGGGGATCTTCCTATGGTATGGTACTCTGCTCGCGGTTGTGTTTGTCATAACCAAGTGTTGTATGTAGTGTGCATTGCGCCGCTGTTCACCGGAAGATGGGCACCCACATATCGAAAGTGTGCGTATGAGTACTCGTTGCTACCATTGTTTACTTACGTATGCAACCCAGCAAGAGTCTCACTCTTGATACGTGGACGAAGGAGCAAGTCGAAGTCCGCATCTCTCGCTGTCCTGTATCGTGCACTACGCCGTATTGACTGTCCTCTCTTCCTGGACCATCTAGCATATGAAGAACACAGGGAACATCAAGTCGAATGCTTATTACAATCCTGACGAGACGCGCCATCCACCACCCGCGAATATGATGGAAGCTGAGAGAGACAGCGAGCTGGAGAAATACATCAGATGTATGTGCGAGACCAGTTTAGATCACTTAAGCACAACTTACGCCCGACTCGTTTTGTTAGCCAAGTATGAATTCAAGCGCTTCATGTCTCGAATCACCCAACCAGCGGCGCAGCAAGCCCCTTCGAGACCGGCACCTAGGGTAGCTCCCCCAGTCAAAGTGTCCCCTGATCACTCCGCGAAAGCCGCAGCTTTGCTTGGACCTTCAAGATCGGCAGCCAATGTAGCTCCCATTCGGTCGCAGACCAGTCCCTCTTCCAACAACCCTCCAAACTCCACCACCCTTCCGTCCCAGAATCGACCTCCGAGTTCTACTGCTTCAAGGTCCAGTACATACCCAAATCCCTCTGGTAGCCAGCAGTACAACCAAACCCAGCAACCCTCGTCATCTCAGCCTCAGGTGCATAAACCGTCTGATAATCCTGTTTGGGACGACCTTGTCTCGCTGCAAGCCCCAGCTCAGAACAGCTCGCTGCCTCTCCAGGTCCTCTCACCGCCTCCTGCGCCTCAGATATCGTCCCCGATGAACATGACCGGGAGTCCTTACGGCAGCCTGGCGAGCAACCCAACCGGTTTCGGCACGTCGCCCATGTCACAGCCGCAATTTTCGTACGGTGGTAATATGACCGGCTCGTCGATGGGCAACCTCGGCGTCCCGACGATGGGTATGAGTCTGACCGTGGGCAGCATGCCCAGTCTCGGGATGAACGGCGGCAATCCGTTCCAGCAGGGCCTTCAGCCCCCGCAAAACTACGCCGGACCATCTTCTGCGCCTACGTTCTCCCCTCTGAGCAACATGCAGAGCAACCCCTTCTCGCCGCAGCCGCAGCCTCTCTTTAATCCGCAGCCCCAGACGTTCTCGCCACAGCCACAGGTCGGACTGCAGCCCTTCCAGCAGCAGCAACCGTACCAACCCATGATGGGAGGGGGACCTGCGCCCTTCCAGCCGCAGCCCCAGCAGTTCACGCCGTCGCCTCAGCCACAGATGCAGCCGCCATTCGCAACTACGCCGTCCCCCATACCGGGGTTCGGGCAGCAGTTTCAGCAGCCTCAGCAGCAGTGGGCTGGACAGCCGTATATGGGTGGCGGAGGGCAGTGGGGCGCGATGTAGCCGGATACGACTTTTACGATATCTTCGATATTCGTGCGGCAGAAGGAGGAGTAAACGTCTACTGACAGAGACTCTCGATATGAGAGTAGTACAGATGAGATAGGTATACAACATGGATAATGAATAATGTATAGTGGTGCCGTGGATGCGTTGACAGTACGTTCGTATGCAGCGCTTAGCATAGAGATTCTTGAGTTTCTCGCAGCGATAATAATTGTACAGCCAGCTGTGATGTTATGGTCCCATTTCTCGAAGCTTGAACCCTCAATTGCAAGTACTTCAAACTTGTTGCTGCCAGTGACAGACTTGCAGACGGAGGGTCCGAGTGAAGTCACCGACGATCACCAGCTTCATGCTTAGGACTGAGCCTGGTCGGGCAGGTCGACTGGATCTCCCGCTGCCATTATCCTATAGCTAAGGTGCTGACGAGTGTCAAGCAAATTGACAAAGGTCAGAAGGCCTAGGGCTATGTCTCAACTGGGGCCACAGGCAATGAGTACTAGTGGTGGGCCATATCCAGGATAGGAAACATTTATTAGAGCATATTCGGTGGAAGAAATACCAGCGAATTTCAGGACTAAACTAAGCTTTGGTTTGGAATAAGGCGTCCGCTCCGCAATTACGACGGCGGGCACCACTGCACCCAGGCTCCTAGAACCATCCGTCTCCGCGTCCTCGATCCTCTCTGCTAGGGCATATGTGAAGATGTTATGTAATAGGGCTTATATAATGCAGCTTATTTATAGATGTGTTTCCTAATTAAGACGACTAGTGAGGATGAGGACGCTCTGAGACGGCTGGCCCAACTCGTCGTCCGAGGTTTTACCGGAATTATGTAAGGCAGCTAAGCGACTAACGACGCGTCGGTTTACTGCCGGTTTATCGACGTTCGTCGACTGCCCAATTCGGATTTTCGAAGTGTTCTCGTCGGCGTCGTCGCACCTCAGCTGCCTTTGTCCTCTGCTCGCACGCGTGTGGACGGCAATAAAGCTGTTAATAACAAAATAATGTATTATATCTGCGTTGTGGATTGCATGCACTTCCGCCGAGTCTCCCCCATATCAATAAAGAAAATAGTGAACAATTTCTTACTACAAGATTCAAGAAGCTACTGTCTCCATCTCTTTAGCGA
>NW_006920423.1:856090-866911 GCF_000344685.1 Gloeophyllum trabeum ATCC 11539 | reverse complement strand
GGCTACTTTGCATTGAAGAGCCTGGTGCTTGCCCTTTACCAATGTATTCAAAATAATCTATCCATCGAGAATACAAAGCAAAAGACCCTTAGACTCCTTATGTATTATTACTACACCAGACAGTGTCTTTCTATTTAATGCTGAATTCATATGCTCCGCCATCGACGCGCGTGAGAGCAGAGGACAAAGGCAGCTGAGGTGCGACGACGCCGACGAGAACACTTCGAAAATCCGAATTGGGCAGTCGACGAACGTCGATAAACCGGCAGTAAACCGACGCGTCGTTAGTCGCTTAGCTGCCTTACATAATTCCGGTAAAACCTCGGACGACGAGTTGGGCCAGCCGTCTCAGAGCGTCCTCATCCTCACTAGTCGTCTTAATTAGGAAACACATCTATAAATAAGCTGCATTATATAAGCCCTATTACATAACATCTTCACATATGCCCTAGCAGAGAGGATCGAGGACGCGGAGACGGATGGTTCTAGGAGCCTGCACTGCACCACGAAAGTTGCCTAGAAAGGCGACAAAATGAGCGCTTATGGCTAGAAAAGGCAAGATGTCGACGACATCATCTCCAAACCGGGTCTTTTGCCGTCCCCAGGACCCCAGCGTCTGAGCTTCGAAATAGCAGCTCACTATTCCAAGAATAAGGATTCGTGGTATATCCTCCACCGAATGGGCTCTATTATAAAATAATAATAAGTACTAATTTGCACGCACTTGTGGCCCAATGGTCAAGGCGTCCGCTTCCTATGTATATTGCTTACATAATAGCGGAAGATTGTGGGTTCGAGTCCCACCTGGTGTAACCGGTTGAAGTGCTATTTTTCCTGCTCCAAACAACCTCAAAGTCACCCAGGAGGACTTCCTTTTGTTTATGAAGTATACAGCAAGTTTGGCAAGGCCTGTCATTTGTTCAGCGCCCTTAACAGTTTCTTTGTAATCACGTCAAGGTTATATTGAATCAGATTGTGGGTTCGAGTCCCACTTGGTGTAATATTGCTTCTTCCCAACACCCTCAACGTCATACAGGAGGGACTCTTTTTATTCCCGGAGGGTACAGCAAGTCTGAGACGACCTATGCTTTGAGCAGCGATTCTCGCTATCGAGTGTGGCCACATGTCCCTCTACCTTCTGCCAGGTAGTGTGCCATAATTCCTTTCTTTTGCGCTCAATCCAACGTCTTCCGCAGATCACTCTGGAGCGCGCCATGCTATCCGCGCTCCGATTCGACCCTAAAAGGCACATATAAAAAACTCCCCGTTGTGCCATCATGCCACAGGCAGTATTATTTTTTTTTTTGGACAAGCGATATTATTATCTAGCAACTGACTATAGGTACAGCCCTACATAATACGCTATAGCGGATTGAGAACAATCCGGCCTGAGGAAAAATGCCTTTACGCACGACCTCCGGCGGGGGCCGGAGAGTGTGGGGCTCGAGAGAGCACCTGGATGCTCCTTTGAGTCAGAGTCCTTGGTGTCCTAATACCCACTAAAACCTCGGGGCGGGCGGCCCAATCTTCGGGTAAGAATTGTTCGTTATCTAGGGTATTTTGCCAGGTGGCTTTTACGCGGTCTGCAGCTTGTGGGGTACGTTTGATCTTACTGGCTGTGACGCGGTCGATTTGTAGTCTTCGGTTGATGGCATTCCGCCATCGTGATTGGATGGAGGAAGGTGAGTGGTTACGGTCTTGGATAACCCGTTCGCATCGCAGAACCCAAATCAGGTAAAGTGATTCGGATACTAGGATTTGGAGCAGGCGAGATGCTCCAGGGTTGCGCTTCGCAGCGCGGGGGGGTTCATTGTTGCGCCTGTCAGTCATTCCATTCTGCTCTTCGTTGTTAAGGGGGAAGGAGAGTTTTCCGCACCCTAGCAGTGCCCCGTAATTCAGGGTAGGCCAAGGTCCATAGTTCGCGGGCCATATATCGGCCGCTAGGAGCCATACGATTCGTCGCGCAGGTGAGAGGCATTCTAGCAAAATATGGTCGAGGTTGTCTGAGCTGTCTTCACAGGTAGGGCAGATAGCCCGGTCCTGGTACCCCGGAATGGGGGACCAGGAGTCACCTATGCGGTAGGCCTGTTGTGTGGCTTTAAACAGGAATTGTTTTATTAAGGGGCGGAAGTTAGGGTTCCGGCACGAGAGCCAGAGTTGCTTCGGCGTTTCGCGAGAGCCCGTAAGGTCTTCCAGTCCATCTTGGACGCGCGATATGGTGCGCGTGGTTGTTTTCCTAGGCGGGGAGCGTGGGGAGAGCTGGTGCCGTAGGGTGCGGTATGCTATGCGTTGGGTCACTGCGGAGAGTTTGGCGCCCTGGAGATTGAAGTTGGGTGGGATGGATAGGTCAATTTGGTCAGGATGGTCTTTATGGGCTCCTTCTTTTGCTAGCTTATCCGCTTCTTCATTGCCAGAAATGCCGCTATGGCCTTTGACCCACTGAAAGGCAGTAGTAGCTGATCGGCGTCGGAGTTGATAGGCTGCGACGCGAAAGAATGCGCTATTGGCGATGTCTATCCAGCCTTGGTCTTCCCAGGTTTTAAGGTGAGTGGTGAGTCCATCTATCGCGTACATTGAGTCCGTGATGAAGGTGATAGGCGCGAAGGGTGGCGCGGTCTGTAGTGCCACTATGATGGCTACTAACTCTCCTACTTGGTTGGATTGTTCCGGGCCAGGGATACGGATGGCTCTATTTAGGGGGTGGTCGGGGCGGACGTATATTCCGCTGCCTGCCCTGGCGTTTGCTTTACCGTTGTCTAGGCAGGAGCCGTCGGTATAGATGGTGAGATGCTCTCTCTGAACGTTTAGGCCTGGTGCCGGGGCTTCGAGCCGGTAGGCTGGGTCTGGCGAGACCAGTTTGGGGTCTAGGAAAATGCGGAAGCAGTCCGCCAGGCTGGTCCTTATAGTCAAGGATGGGTCAAAGACTACCGCTCCTCTTTCGGCCCGGGCCTCACGGTTCTTTTCTAGGCGGTGATGCGTTAGGGTAAGGTTGTCATCGGGACCTTGGGAGAAAGTGTTCGCTATTGGTGATAGTGTGGAGAGTATGGTGAGTGCCATTTTTGCACATTGGTGGGGGTTAAGACAGCCATGGGTCCGGTCAAGTTTGCAGTCATGGCAGGCGCAACGTCGTAATGGGAAATGCGGGCGTCGCGAAGGAGGGTCGTATAGGCGTTTTGCTGACCTGATTAGGTCACCAACACGCCCAGCTGTTACGGAATGGTTGTGGGCAAGGCAGTCGATCTTAGGGGCACGATATGTTTTTGGTGGGGTCCCAAGGTGGTAGAATGCTGGGAGTTGGCGCTTGAGGTTGAGGGATAGTTTGGGTGGGGCAAAGGCGAGTCCGTGTTCACGAGCGGCTTTCAACATTTTAATCGCATAGCGCGGTAGGTTCACGGCTCGTGGGCCTTGTGTGGGGGCAGACCATTTTTGCAGGAATGTGTTCAGTAGAGCCCTGGATGTGATGCCTTCAGGCGCAAGTTGGTTGATGAGGATATCGAGGACGAAGGCCCATACGGGGCGGGAGGGGCTGAGGTCCAGGTAGTCCCGGAGCCAGGTGAGTTCGATCGCCGCATTCCTGGTTTTTAGGTCAAGGAGGTTAATGCCGCCATCTGACTTATCTTTATACAATTGGTCAAGAGCGAGGGGGGGGTTCGGAGTATCATTCCAGATGAATCGTCGGGTGAGTTTAATCAGGGCTGTGACAATGTTTGTGGGCATTCCTTGAACCTTAGCTAGGTATTGGGTCATTCCCCCTATAGTCCACTGAACCATTAGTGCTTTGGTAACAAGTGTTGGATGGCTTTTCTGGAATTTGGTAAGGGTGTGTTGTATCCTGTCTAGGATGGGTTCCCAGGGTGTAATATCATTGACTTTATTGCCTATCCATGCACCAAGGGAGCGTACTGCCTCGCCATCGCATGCGATGTGGATAGAGTGGGGAAGTGATGCATCATCAGTATGTAATTGACGTGTGGTTGTCACGCGCCGTCGGTGAGTGGCCGAGCCTATTGGTATGATTTCGGTTTTGTTTTTGTTAAATTTGGCGCCTGACGCGCAGCACCAGGCATTGAGCAGATTTTGCAGGTCGTCGAAGCGGTCATTCTCGCGGAGGTATATGGTGGTATCGTCAGCAAATAGGGTGACAAGGACATTGTCGTGGATGCCAGGGATGGAGTAGCCGGACAGTAGTGGTGAGTCGCGCAGCATACAGGCTAATGGCTCGATCGCTAGGTTGAATAAGAGACATGATAAGGGGTCGCCTTGGCGTACGCCCCTTGTTACTCGGAATGGTTTACTCTGGACCCCGTTTATCATGACGCAGGTGTGTGCGTGTTCGTATAGTGATTTAACTGTGTTGATAAAGAACGTCGGGAGTTTGAATTTAGCAAGCGTGTCCCATAGGTATTTATGGTCAATCCGGTCATATGCTTTTTCTTGATCTAGTGCGATAATGGTGCCGTTGTCCTCGGTGGCCTCAGCAAGGTCTATCATGGCCTGGGACAGGCGGACGTGGTTGAAGATGGATCGGCCAGGGACAAAGCCAGCCTGGTCTTTGTGGATCAGCTGTGGTGCAACATCCGCAAGTTGGAGAGTGAGTGTTTTGGTGAATAGTTTATAATCGCAATTGAGGAGTGTGATAGGTCGGTAATTTGCTATATCACTTCTGTCCTTCTTTTTGAATATCGGGCACATCCAGCCGGCAGTGAAATCTGTCGAAGGGTCAACACCATGGTATTGTATGTCATTGAAGACTCGCGTAAGGACGGTGACTACATCAAAGGAAGGCTCTTCATCTTTTACAGCACGTTCATGCATCTCATTCAATTTCTTCCATAGTTCGTATGGGATGCCGTCGAGGCCCGTTGCGGAGCCCGACTTGGATAGGCTCAGGGAGTGCGCAACTTGGTCTGGCTTCAGGGCATTTGTAAGCTCTGTTTTTGTTGTAGAAGGTAATTGTTGAGATAAAGGTATTGCGTCTAGTGCATCCTCTTGGGCGAGGTGCCGTGCTTCCATTGGTCGGGTTTCCTGGTCTGCCAGTTGTAGGTTATCGTGGTAGGTGCTTGCGACATTGGCCATCTGGTCTGATCTAGTTACAAATTGGGGGGGGGAGGTGTCTGGGATTTTTAGGCTATGTATTAGGTCCCGGGGGGATTTCACCTGCAGGACCCTAGAGAGGTATTTTGATGGTGTTTCGCCTTTGTCAGCCCATCGGGCATGGCCATTTATTTGAGCCGTTTTGAAGTGTTTCTTATGTAGGTGTTCAATTTCACTCTCAAGGAGAGCGGCGTTAATGCGCAAATCTTCGTTGGTGTCAAGGTCAGGGTGGTTCTGGGTATGCTTAAGGTCGTGCTCAAGGGCTTTGATTTTGTGTGTAATACGAGCAAGAGTGAGTTTTGCATGTGCCTTTGCAATTTTGGTCATAGTTATCTTAAAGTCTTGCCATAGGCGTTGTACATTATGTGTATCCGAGCGCATGAATGTAGGGTCTTCAAGTGTCAGTTGTAACACAGCGCCTATTTCGATTATTTTGTCCAATAGGTCTTTGTCGCGGATCAGGCCAAGCGGCCAGGTCCAGCGCCCATCCCCAATGTACGGGGAGTTGACCGGTGCATATCGGAATGTGGTTAGAGCATGGTCGGATGGGACGACTGATGCTGATATTTCCCAGTTGCGGATACTCGGGAGGTGTTGTCTCTGTGTGTAGACTCTGTCTATGCGAGATAGTCGGCCTTGGTGGCTGTGGTAGGTGAATGTCCGCTCATTTGCGTGGTCAATACGCCATGCGTCCACCAGGTTGAGGGTGAGTCTTGTTTCTCGGAGGGCGTTGGTCGCTTGAGGCGGGTCAGCATGTGGTGGGGATCTGTCAATTTGGTCTTCAACTATATTGAAGTCCCCCATCATGAAGGTCGGTTGGGGTAGGCTGTTGTCTGTCCAGTATGATTGGATGGTAGACCAGAATGGTGCGTGTTGGGCATAGTCATTCGGTGCGTAGATGTTTAGTATGGAGAATTGTTCCGACTTATGCCATTTTGTGGTCAGAAGGGCGGCTCGGCCCGGTATAATTTCAGTAAAGGTAATGTCAGCCGTGTTTGTTATTTCACGGTTCAATATGAAGGCAACACCTGCTGATGCAGTGGCACGGGAGGGGTCAGGTGAGTTTAGGACTTTTAGTCGTTTTTCATATAGTTCATGTATATCCGCTACGTAGTTCCTGTCTAGGTGTGTTTCCTGGACGGCAAGGATGCCGATGCGTTTATCCCTCATCAGGGCATGGACGCTCGACCATTTGGAGGTTGGCGTATGACCGAGGTGGTTGGAGTGTCGACCGTTCATGTTCAGTGAGCCTAATGTGATATGTGCTTTTGTGTTACGACTGATGTTGTCTTTCCGTAAGTTTGTCATGGGGGAAGGGTGCTCATTTTCGTACAATGCATTCATGAAGGGGAGGTCTAGATCTGCGTCAAGCCTGAGGTTGTTCAATGTGCTGGGCTGCACTTGGGGGGGCTGGGGTGCTCCTCGGGAGGAAGGGGAGTGTGGGGTGGGTGACTGGGGTGCCTGTATGGGTTGATGGGAGTCTGCCCTCGGTGAGGGTGGTATACCGTGAGCCGCCGGCGCGGACTCGCCGCCAATCTCCTCGGACGCATCGACATGGGAGTACCTGGCGAGTATGGGTATTCCCACTCCTCGTCCGGGGAGGCACGTACCATTACCTGTTACTGAACCAGTCGATATAGTGTTAGAGATAGATGTAGCAGTTGGTATACTTAGCCCGCTTTCAACCAGGGGTCGGGCCAGGGGTAGCATATACCGGCTATCACGGTGAGCTATGCATAGGTGTGTGTTGACGCGAGTCCCGGGTCGCATCCGTCGACACCAGCTTCAGTCTCTCGACACGGCACGCTCAGACCTAAATAGGTCGCCGTTGGTGGGCCAAGGCCGAGGCCGGAGGAGATACTACGCTTTCCCGTCCCGCGAGCGGTCGGTATATGTGGGCGCGTATCAAGGTTGTTCATGGACGCATATCCGGCGCGTGGTCATGAATAGCCGTACCGTGGACGCTATATGGGTGACGTCGGGTCGTTGCGTACACAGCAGGGGGGTTCTGGGCCATAATCAATGTATTGTGCAGTACCTTACATTGTGCTATGGGGGTATACATTTTCTACGGCAATGGGGAGGACATGGGTGGGGGATCGTCTATTATAGGCATGGATGGGGTTAGGGGTAGAGACGGAAAGGATACGGGAGCAGAGACAGGGAGATTACATCGAGCTTGTGTTGAGACAGTATCGAGGGCATTCCATAGGTACCCGGCGCCAAGGTCAGGCTAGGCTATACGTGGAGGTGGAGAAATGGAGTGGTGGACAGTAGGTGTTCGCTCATATAGTAGGACGGGAGTGGACGATTAGGGTAGTGGAGCGAGGGTATTGTGAGCGGGTCTTGCTGTGCATGAGGCTGTTAAACGCCTGGGATGCCGGGTGTCGCCGCCGGCGGTGGAGGCGGGGAACCTGGGCCAGACATTCCACCGCGTCCACGCCCGCCCCATCCGCGGCCACGGCCGCGACCATTGCCGCGGCCTCGGCCACGGCCTCTACCCCGCGCACGCTGGGAGAAGTGAGTTGTGTGGGGTTCGTCTTTGGTGATCCAGGAGCTCTCGTAGGTGGGTCCATTCCATCCCTCAATCTCTGAATAGGGGCATAGACCACGAGGGTGGGTGATACAGTGGCAGAGAGAGCACGGCGAGAGAGGGACAGCGTGGCCAGTACCAAGGCGGGCAGTGGGGAACTTCTGGTGGAAGATCATCTCACGCGTCTGGTACCAGACCGGGCGTGAGGTGTTCGGCGAGCGCTCCGCAAGTACAATGTATCGGGGGGTAAGGATGTTGCCCGGGGCATGGAGGTCGATACGGAGCACGGAAACCGAGCGGGCGAGATTGTTGGCGCGGGCAGCCATCTCCTCGTCCGTGGCGAGGGGGTCGCGGTCAAGCACGCTGCGGAGCAGCCAGTGGTAGGGTTCACTTAGCAGGAGGTTCTCAATGGCGAGGCGGACAGCGGCAGAGTCAGTGGAGGTGAAGCCGTCAAGGGCAACGAGGATGGAGTCTGTTGGTTCAGGAGCAGGTATGGTGTAGAGTTGGACAGTCGCCCGAGGGTGTGAGATGATGTAACGGGCTAGGAGGATGGGGATGACTCCGAGGGGGACACCGAGTACATAGAAGGCGAGGGGATTGTCCAAAGTAGGGTCTGCCGGCGTCGACGTGGTCACAGTGATGTCATCTGTGTTTTCGTGCGAGACTGCCTGGACGAACTCAACAATGGTGGTGCAGATGCTCGCTGCAGCCTCCGCTCCACGGGATTCAAGGTCTCGGCCACTCCAGTTATGGAGGATGGCGACTAGGACCGGGGATGGGTGCTCGAGGATTTCCCGGAGGTGTTCTGGGGATTGGTTGCGTACGAGCTCCGCGTGCGAGTTTCGGTACGTCTGAGGGAAACCACCCGGAGGAGGGGAGGTGAAGGAGGCTAGCGTGGACTGGTGGCTGGGGGTTTGTTGGCCCGGTGTATGGTCATTGATGGCCTGGAGATCCGCCTGGTAAGCACTGATTAGGTCGGTTGCTGACAGCGCTGGCGCGGTAGCACCAAGCGGTTGGGTTTGTTGTTGCGCAGGAACCGGGGGGGCTGTGCTAGTGCCTGCTGGGGGAGGCAGGGCTTGCGTTGGGAAGGTGGGCGGCGCTCCGGAGTGCGGGGGTTGGGCGTTCGTGGCTGGGGTCTGGATTTGCCCATCATCATCGAGTTGCATGGCAAGGGGAGGTGCCGTGGCGGCCGATTCCACGGGCTGCATGGGTGGCACGTTAGGTAGGTTGGTGTGATGTGTTTATAGGACATACCGGCGGGTGCGCATTCACCAGCGTTGCCAGCAGCGGGTCGTGCAGCTCGGGGTTGTTGTGGTTAGGGCCTCGTGGTACCAGGGGAGGTTGGGTGGTGCTACTGCTGGGTGCCGACCCTACGGTTGGCCTGGACATGGAGCCGGACGGTCCTGCGAATGTATACAGGTGGAAGGGGGGCATGGTCGAGGGGGGTCGGGCTGCGATTCTTGCATAGGAGCGTGGGACATTGGGCTGCTTGTGGGCGCTCGTACTCTCGGTCGCAAGGGTCTCCGGTCCGGTGGTGCTTTGTTGGGGTGTTCCAGTCGGGGCCTGCATCTCCCGTCCCTTCCCTTTCGGGTTGGGGACAGGGGCTTGTTGGTGTTCAGCGGTCGTGGTCGATGGAGGGTGTGGGTTGGGCTCGCTCGCGGTGTCAGTGATAATGGCGGTTGGAGCCGGCTCGGGACCTAGCGCTGCATCAAGGAGATTCGTTGGGGCCTGGACACGAAGCGGTGTCGGGGTGGTCTCCATGTCCATGATATAGGCGTCGTCTTCGGAGGGGAGGAGTTGTGAGGTCCGGAACGGCGAGACCGGCAGGTATTCTGTATGATAATGTAGGTCGGTCGTTGGGTGAATGGTATTATACATACCAATGTCGTCACTCGGCGGCAGCTCATCGGCCTGCTGCTGTTCGCGTTGGGCCTGTTGGTTTTGTAGGAGTTCGTTCGCGGTCACGAATTCAGCGTTGGGTGGCGGGGCCGTAGTGGTGTCTTGGCCTGCCATAACTTCGCCGGCGCCGGAGCTTAGACGGGAGGAATGTCGGCGGCTGACGGGGCGATTTATTGCTTTTTTGGTCGCCGTTTTGATTGAGCTTGGGGCTCGTTCTTCCGGCATCGCTGTGCTTGTGTTTGGGATTGTGGGCGTGGGTCGTGGTGGGGTAAAGATAGACGTGGGCTCGATTGGGGATGCGGTATCCTATGCTTTTTCGAGGGTGGGAAACTGTATAGCAGCATGTCGGGATATGCCGGGGTTGCTGGTGAGGGGGGGGAGTTAAGGGGATTGGTTGGGGTATATGATTTCAGGCTGGGTGGGCTGCTAGGTGGATACAGGATAACTCATAGTATGTTCAAGGGGAGGTGTTTATAGTAGGCTGGCATGGTAGATTTGAGAGTGGATAAGGGGTAGATGTATGTGGAGCAGGTGTGGGTATGGGGTAGGGTTCCAAGGCGGAGGAAGGTTGGAGGATTGGCGTCGTCGGGTTGCGTTTACGCCGTTGTGGGCGGCGTCGGGGTAAATATGCTTTTTGGACATATGCTCGTCCCAGGACGTCGTCCTGGGGGGTGCTTTGTTGTTGCAACGGGTTCGAAAACCCGTCTCCTTGTCCCTTTGGGCGTGGGAATCTCCGACCATGGTGGTGGTGCGAAGGCAAGGAGCCCCCCACAGGCAGTATTAGGCTAGTGCATATTTCCGATACAGCATAGGGAAGTCCCCCCTTAGCCCGCTTTTGGAAGTGAACCCCACCCAAACGAGTAGCTGGGGCGCCGCAGCAGTGGTAAACCACGTGCGTGGACCTTGCCGAATATACGGCAAAGAACTTCGTGCTGTTGACTCCTTGTTGTGCTCGCAGTACTATAACCTAGTAGTTGTAATTTATCCTGTAGATAATGTACCAGGAGGAGCTACTGAGCTTTGGGACTCCCCATTGGCAGTAGGAGACAGTCTGAAAAGCTACAGTTCTCTCAGCGTGATTTTTGATCCCAGTAAGGCTTCTACTGGGCCACATTTAGTGCCTCGACCCCCCCACTTTAAAGGAATTGTGTACATGAGGTTCTATGCGCTCTTGCGCATTCAGCGCGTACGTTATAGGCAGTATAACCCTCGGTGTAGGGTAGAGGAAGCGTTGAAGAGGTCGAGACTATATACGTGCCGAGGTCCGGCAGATGCCAACCAATGTGCACCTGCCG
>NW_006920423.1:837237-855605 GCF_000344685.1 Gloeophyllum trabeum ATCC 11539 | reverse complement strand
AACTTCGTGCTGTTGACTCCTTGTTGTGCTCGCAGTACTATAACCTAGTAGTTGTAATTTATCCTGTAGATAATGTACCAGGAGGAGCTACTGAGCTTTGGGACTCCCCATTGGCAGTAGGAGACAGTCTGAAAAGCTACAGTTCTCTCAGCGTGATTTTTGATCCCAGTAAGGCTTCTACTGGGCCACATTTAGTGCCTCGACCCCCCCACTTTAAAGGAATTGTGTACATGAGGTTCTATGCGCTCTTGCGCATTCAGCGCGTACGTTATAGGCAGTATAACCCTCGGTGTAGGGTAGAGGAAGCGTTGAAGAGGTCGAGACTATATACGTGCCGAGGTCCGGCAGATGCCAACCAATGTGCACCTGCCGTTTTGGGCGGAGAATCCTGCCTTTTTGAGCACGCGCGAGAGCCTGGGGGGGACTTCTGCGACGCTGATACTAAACGGGTACAAGCCTCCATTAAAGACAGTTGCTCGTCTACTAAGTCTTTTTTAAGAGGCGCAGGATCAAGCCTAAGGCAGTATCGCTGTGAACAGTCTTCGAGGCTATATCGGTACTACCCGATACGTCAAGAACCCGGCCACTGACAGCGACGATCCCCCATGCGCCAGTATAAGAGGGACGCGCTAGGAAGTTGTCAGTCTCATAGCCCCTTGTCCCCACTCTACCATGTCCGACTCGTCCCCGGCTGTTTCTGACGTTGGAGGAGAACCTACTGATGCTGGTCCTGCCTCCCTCGACGTCCTCGACTGCTGCCGCCCTCGCCTCCGCTCCAGCAGCAACTGGGGCGCCCTTCTCAGGCTTCCCCGTGGCCGCAGGGCCCCATCAACAGTTTATTCCCCCTGGCGCCATGAATTAAAATGGGCCAGGAATGACGCCGAGTATGGGCAACGGCAGTTTCCAACGTTCGCCTTCCCGCCAGTAACCGCTTACCCAGACTTATAACTTTTTAGCTGATAACGGATCGGTCGGACCCATGTATCAACCCCTGGTCGTATGGCTCCCTATGCAACATTGGATGCAAGGTCCCTGCAACCAGGCCGGCAACAGCGCCGGATTGCATCACCAGCAGCAGTTCGTCTCTCCGGAATTGGGCCTGGCGCCGCAGGGTATGGTCGCTTTCTCCTCCTTTGCTGTCGGTTTCCGAGATTACTTGCGCATAAGCAGGCTTTCAAGGAATGGGTGCGATACCCCAGAGTACCGCCAACCACCAGGCAGACAACGGTGTCGGAACCCCTCAGCAGCAGCAGCAGTTCGCGAAGCTCCTTCTGCAGGCGTTGAGCATCGCGTTTCCTCACCTCGTGCCACAATTCTTCCCCGCGGGCAATCCGCAAAGTAGCATGCTCCAGCAGCAGCCAACTGGCACTGGAGTCCAGCCTTTCCAGGATCCTCAGGCGATGGCTGCACAACACCAACCCCAAGTCTATTGCACAGCTCTCAAACGATGCCTGGACAACCGCCAGCTCCAGGGACCATCGACTCTGCCGTCGGTGTGTATATGCGCGACCTTATCGTCCCGGCAGAGTCTCTCCTTCACAATTGTGCTGATCGGAGCTCGTATTTCGCAGACAACCACGCCCTCCCGCCAGCTCTCGGCGCTCCTGGGGCTTACCCGCCAGTTCCTATGGATGCGCCTCTCCCTGGGACTGGCGTTCCGACTGCATGCCCTGTCAGCCGGTCCCTAGGAACCGTAGCTGATCTCGCGGCCATGGCACGAGGCGGCACCCCAAACACTCAACAGACACGTACTGCAGCAATGTGTGCCAATCCCGCCACTAGCTCTGCGCCTCTCGTCGCCGTCGCCTCTGCTCATGATGCCGGCAACAACCGTACCTATTCGACAGCGTTCGAAGCTCCTGGCATACCCGAGGACGTTCTGGCTCGCATCAATGACCCGACCAAGCATAAGAGATTACGGAAGCAACTGCTCAATATCGGCGGTGTGGATGCCAGGTCTGAGGAGGGCCAGGCGCGTATCCAAGAGATGTACGACGCGTGCCTCGCGGTGGAGTCGCGAGGGAATGCTGGTGTGCGACGCAAGTGAATATACAAATGTAACCAGAACTGGAATGTTTGTATCGACAGGGCTGGAAACGCCTGTGGCCAGCTAGGCGAGCAATTCTGATTCGGAGGCTCACTCACGTAATGCACGGTGTAGTTCCTTGGTATCCATATGGTCATGTCTACTGTACGAGCGTGAGCGATCCTAAATGAAGAGGCCTGAACCTATGACGCCGCCCTCTTCCCGACCCGCGCCGTGTTGTAATTGTCCAAGAACCACTTGACGCTTTCGTCCAACGCTACAAAGCCAAGTCAGTCAAGGCTCTGGCAAGTACGAGCGGCCATACCCTTCTCGAATGGCGTGAACTGGAAGCCGCCCATGAGCTTGAGCAGCTTCTCGTTCGACGCGGGCTTGCGGAACTGCCCGTCCGGCCTGCTTGGGTCGAACTGTATGCGGTGCTGTTCAGTAAATGCGAATATACAGGGATTTGGGGCCGCGCACTTTGTATTCCCCTTGGAACCCAACGGCCTTGACAATGGCGTCGGCGACTTCTTTGATCGTGACTTCCTCATTCTCGCCGACTGGAATAGAAGATACACATGTAAGGCAGCTTGGATAGGACCAAAGTAACGGATCACGGACCGGACAGGATAACGGGCTCGACGTCGTTGTACTCGCGCAGCATCCAGATGAACTGCTTCGCGAGGTCGCGCGAGTAGATGAACTGCCGGAGGGGCTTGCCAGAGCCGCCGACGATGAAGGGCCTGTTGTTCTCTGCGAATGGAGTCGGTGTACGGACTGGTGGGAAAGCGAGGAAGCACTCACTCTTGGCAAGGTAGCATTTGTGGATCAGGGCGGGGATGACGTGCGCGTCTTCGAGGTCACTGCAGGAGCGTCGGTAAACCAGCCAGGATCATGGACAAGGGACGTACTAGTTATCGTAAGGACCGAAGACGTTCGTCGGGATGGCAGACGTAAAGTTGCATCCATACTGCTCCTTGTACGCGCTGCGACACGGATTAATGCAGCGATCCTCGTATCTACGTAAACGCTACGCACTGATTCTGCACGTCCACCAGCCGCTTCGCATGCGCGTAGCCAAAGTTACTCTCGTGCGGGGGCCCGAGGTGGATCTTGGTCTCGTCGAGCGGGTAGGTGACCTTGTCGGGGTATACACACGTCGAGAGACACGAGATGACTTTCTTGACGTTGGTCTCGTACGAGGTGTGCAGGACGTTGTCATTAATGAGCAGGTTGTCCCGGAGGAATGTGGACTGGCAGTTTATTCATTACGCGTAGAGATCAGGCAACATGCGCTTACATACCTTCGCCCTCATGTTGGCGAACAAGCCTCCGACTGGGTAGCATTCACTCAATCAGTCCCCTGCACTCCGTGTTATCCTTCGCACTCACCGATGGCAGCGAGATGAATGACATGCGTCGGCTTGTACTTTTCAAATAATTTCTTCGTCTGCGCTGCATCTCTGGAATTGCGTCTCGCTCTCGCCCAACAATCCTGCCGTGCGTACACACCTGAGATCGGCCTCGCTCGAGCTCGCGAATATCCACTTTTCGCCAGGTTTCTTCCCGAACCTGCTGCCCTCCGGTTCGGTCTCGATAACGTACTGGATGCCCTTGCCGACGAGACCAGTCCCGCCTGTAACGAGGATAACGTCGCCCATGACCGCAGCTGCAGGTATTAAAGGAGGCAGATGGTGGCAGGAACGGAAGCAGCGATAATTATGGCTTCGGCGCTGCGCCACCGATTGGGCTTCCACTTTCCCTCCATCCTGCGTCGTCTTCTGTCCGTTTCCCTGCCGAAGACGACGACGATGCAGAGCAGAGACATTGCGAAGGAAGTGTACGACCTTGCAGCGTCGTCGAGCGCCGTCGCGCCCCGCGTCAAGGAGGCCCTGAAGGTGATCGAGGATACGCTAGACGATTACGGGTACGTCCCGGCGCTCTATTACTTTACTGCAGGACGACCTCGCTGATACGAACGGCAAGTGAGGACCATGTATCCATAAGTTTCAATGGCGGAAAGGACTGTGAGCAGTAATTTCTGCGGTCTAGATAACGTCCGCCTTACACCAGTTGCGATACAGGCACGGTACTCCTCCACCTCTACGTCGGCGTGCTCGCCCGCCGTCTATCCTCGCGGCCCTCGCGGATACGCGCCGTCTACATCCCGCTTCCATCGCCCTTCTCCGCACTCGAGGCCTTCATCGACGAGACCGCGCGCGCCTACGGCCTTGACCTGTATCGCTGCGAGCCGCCGGCGGAGCAGCCCGTGGAGAGCGTGCCCAAGACGGCGGCGAACACACCCGCTGTCGAGCGCGGCGACCCCGTGCAGCGGCAGAAGGGCGGGGAGGGCATGCGGCACGCGCTACAGCTATACAAGGACCGCTTTCCCTACATCGAGGCTATCTTGGTGGGCACGAGGAAGGGCGACCCGCACGGAGGTACGTACGGTGCCTTGTCTCGCCTACTAGAGGCTAACACCTCCTGCAGCGACGCTCCAATACCGCAACCCCTGCGACCCAGGCTGGCCCAGCTTCGAGCGCGTGCACCCGATCATCAACTGGTCCTACAACGACGTCTGGGTCTTCCTGCGCGCGCTCAAAGTGCCGTACTGCTCGCTCTACGACGAGGGCTACACGTCCATCGGCTCGACGTACAACACCTTCCCCAACCCCGCGCTCCGCATCCAGCCCTCGTGCGGCGTCGCCTCCACAAATCTCAACGGGTCTGAGACCCTCCCCCCTCGCGCGCTGCCCGAACACACCGCGCTCGTCACGCTCGCCTCCGACTCCGCGACCACCTGCTTCCCCGACTCGCCCGTCGTCGATGGCGGCCTCGTCACGCTCTCCGTCGACCCGAGCGCGACGTGCTTCCCGGACGGCACAGGCTGCGGCTGCGGTGACGGACCCGTAGTCAACGGCCTTGCAGACGATGCTCCCGCGACGTTGGCCAATGGCGCGGCACAAGTGCGGTACAGGCCCGCATACGAACTCGTCGACGGGGCCCTTGAGCGGGCGGGCAGGGCGTCCGCTGTCACGGCCCCGCTCCCATGATTATAATGTTTGCTGTATCATAACGTCCAGGATTGTTGTATGATTGGAGAAGGTCACCAAGAATGTAGTCTACATGTTCTCCGGGACAGTGCACGGGAGCAGGGGTCCGTGTCCGCTTTGTAGCTTTCCTTGATATTGGATATTATCATTATACGCTCTATAAAGACACTGCAGTCATTTACGCTGTCCAGGATATCCTATGCTATAGTTGCCCAGAGTATCCCTCTATCTACCAGACGGCAAGCTTATCATTTTCTGGTACTGAGACGAGTCCACTGATACCCCTCGATGGCCTGGCTATTCGGGCTTTGCATGAGGCGAATTCGCCCTGCCGGCCTCCACCTCCTCCATGGGCACTCTCTCGTAAGGCCCCTTCGAGGGGTCTGGCCGCGCTTGTTGCGACTCTACATGCTTGATCCAAGTATACCAGATCGAGCCACCGAGAATAGTGGCTATCGACGCAACACGGCCGCTGTGATGCAATGTCAGGTAATCCCAACATAACGCAGATGGTCAGGCTACATACGTGGTGACAATCTCGTGGAATAGCCAGGCTCCGAGCATCGTAGCGAGGACGCCCCGAACCGCGGACGAGACCATATGCGTAATGGGCGACGTAACCTTGATGGACAGCAAGCTTGCAATGCTCATCAGGAAGCCAAATACACCCTGGGGTTACATCAGGACTTTGAACAGAGCGCAGCCGCAATCGTACGCACCGTAATGGCGGAGCCCCACAGGAACGTCGCGAGCGGAGTCATTGTACCAACTGGCGTAACTTCCGGGGGACCAAAGAGCAGCTTCATCACGCCCGGCACCTCGCCGGCGAGTATGATAACTGGTACCAACGCAATCGCGCTGAGAGAGTTGCCGTACCATGATAGATCAAGCGCGCTTCCCTTGACCACATCCAGCGTGCGCTTGATGACGACCGAGTGGGTTGCAGTCACTGCGGAGCTCACAACACCGAAGGAGACGCCGATGAAGGAGACGGGCGTCCCATCGAGGAAGACGCCGATGAAGAAGCCGAGGGTGACAACCCCGCACGCGAGGAGGATGCGCAGGGATGGGCGCGAGTGGAGAAAGACGAAGGAAGTCAGGCAAGTGAAGGGTAGTACGAGCCCGCGAGCGACTTGGTAGAAGGAGGCATCAACGTATTTGAGGGTGAAATTGCTAAAGCTGTATTCCCAGGGGCGGGTATGCGTGAGATCCAGACTATCTCGCAGTCGGAAACATGTCGACGAACCTCAAACCGATGACATTCAAGCCAACTAATGGTGCTAGTGCCTGCAGACGCGGCATGCTAAAGTCCATATTCACCTTGACCAGACCAGCCGCGTGCGATATAAGGAAGAGAATGACGGCTATGACCAGCTGGGTGAAGAGGAAGAACAGGGGAACTTCGGTACTGCTCAATACCCATTTATTCCTGCGCTTTCTTCAGTCAGCGGACCGAAGTGAACATTCGTGAATAAGAACATACGCCATGACCATCTGCACATGATAGCCGATTGTCAATATATGCGCGCCAGGTACGATGACGGGCGACGTACAGCTAGTGCAGCTACCAGATAGAACAGCACCGTGCCGGTCTGGGGTTTAAGTCAATCTTTGTTAACGCACTTAAGAAGAGACGAATGCATACGACAGCTGCTCTGGAATGTCCTTCTCCATCTTTTACAGCCATGGGAAGAGTTGATTACGGGCGGCCGGGGAAGTGGAATTACTATGGATGCCCGAGGACAAAGACCAAGAAACGACAGTAATAGAGGGTTTGGAAAACCTGACTACCGCACGCTTGGAGGCGGTGTGCGCAGTCCCGGCAGCCTAGCAAAGAACGGAGAGGAGGAAGTGTAAGCGCGTTCAGCGGACTTCAGGGCTATTTGCGTGCCCTGGGACCCTGAGAACCTCTATGCCACGGTCGACCATAAACGTTGAACGACGACTACAGTTATTTGCTGAGTCCAATACGAGGTCCAAGTAGAGCCGTTCAGCGTCCAATTATTCGGCTGTGCGATCTCAGAGCACTGATAAATAACCGACCTGCGGGCTGCGACGTCGAGCATAGGCGCGTGTATCTGGTATGTCGCCGTACTTGGCAGTAGGGGGACGATAAGGGAAGAAGACAACGACAAGGACAGAAAAGAGGCTCTTTTTATATACGTTACGAGCAGTATAACGCTGAGTATTTGAGATCGACATGTAAGCCGAATTAGGTAGTGGTGCTTCCATTCTAGGTAAAGGTTTGTCTATATCTGGCCATGTCGCCCTCTTCAATCCGTGATCCAGTTCCTGCACGCAGGTCATGCAGTCTGGGTAGTATTCTTACCCTGGTTGACTATTTCCAGAGGGTATCAAGTGCGGGTTATGGGACGGTGCCTTGAACCGACCGCTGTCTCCCGACGGAGTATCAGTATCACTGACTGCTAACATTTGAAGGCACGACAGGGATAAAACAATCGCAAGACTATCAGCAAGACCACAACTATCCGCTACAGAGATACATAATAGCTGAAGGAAAAAAGTTGACCCTTCAGTGATGGGACGAAGTGGACTGTATATCTGACATCTTGTAAGGAAGGTAGGGTAGAAACCAGCCAGAGGACTCACTCACTTGGCTTGCAATTTAGGGATTTATAGCAATAATACACCTCCAACAGTTGAACTGATCGAATCCGTCGCAGGAAATGCCGCTGCACCTGCTGTCCGACGGAATATCGACGTGCTGGTTCGCGTAATTAAACGCCACCCCGTCATTGTTCTCCTCGTCACACCAGTTGCTCAGCGTTATATCAACGGTGACCACATAGGGCAGAAAGGAGGTAATGTCGGTGGTGCCAGGGCAGTTGACGCCGCTCTGGACAGTGGTCTGGTCCTGGCCGTGGATCTCCACGCTTCCACCCTCAGAATCCCCACCGGGGAAACCGACGCTAATGCAAGTGTAAGAAACAGATAGTTAATGACGAGGGAGAGTATAACGCACTCGACGTGGTTCCAACGTCCGATAACGGAGAAGTACCCGTCGGCTATATCACCGATACCGTCGTTCCAGGTGGCCACGACGGCATGGGAGAAGAACGCAATAAATGCCACAGTGAAGACGGCGAGTCGGCTGAACATGGCGGCGTAAACAGTGCAATTCGAACTGTACTGTAAGAGCTAGTGTCTTGGGGTCTGTTACGCATTTATACGACCCTCTTATACCTGTCGACATCGCTGAAGCGCAGTCCAACCCGAGTGGCGTGCCGTAGGGCAGGAGATACTTTTCACCTTTAAGCTGGCCCTCAGTGGAGCAATCGACCTTCATCAAAACTGAGTATTGATTGAACCACGGCAATATAACCATAATGTGAAGGACTACTAACCGGTGGCACAGTCCAGGATTCTTGGCGTCGCTCGATTAATTTTCGCTGCGACCCTAATGACCTGGTTAGCGCATTGAATATCGCAACCCGGTCAAGTCACCTGTATCACGCATACGTCATGGGGTCCAATGTATCATCTCGGCGAAAACTCACCAGACGAGGCACTGGTAGGTTCGAGTGGTCCACTGTACATAGCAGAATACGAAGAAAGCGACTCGACACTCTCCGCGCATTCAAAGAAAGCCACAGCTCACAAGCTGTTGTCCAGGGTATATGAATTTCCTTGTGCTTACGCTGGTAGTACTCCGTGCTGCGTACGTTCGTCTCTGAGTATGGACAGTGGGGGTCGTCGAGCAGAAAATGCAGCGCAAACAAGTAGTGTAATGAACTGTGATGGAGTCGTAATTGGATCTCAGAGAGCCACAGACGGACATTTGCGGTCACAACTCTGCCACAGCCTCGGAGACCACGGCGAATCATTTCCCCACAGCCAAGCGAATACTGCGGCCAGTCCACTAGTTACTGATGCAGTATCTTGGGCCCTTTCATCTTCCTTCGTGACTCGGAGTGGCCATGATGACATGGAAAACTATTCACTGCGCGTAATCATCTCATGACGTGCAACTGTGGATGGATCTCAATTCCGCTTGTGTATTGGAAAGGCTTCCAGCTCGCTCGAGTCCTTGCCAATATTTCAGTGGATCTACCTTTGGTCTGATGCCTAACCTCAAGCTTGAAGTTCAAAAGCTGATACAAGAATGCCGAATGCATCGTAACTCACGCCTGGCTTAGTCTCTCGTCTGGAAGCACTCCAATCCTAGCTCCCAAGCTGGCTCAGGTCTGACTCCTCTGTTCGCACACCTGTCACGATGCCTCGTATCGTCAACAGCCGGATACTACGTATATACTTCTACGGTCATGTCGACGGTTACTTATCATACGACAGATGCGATAATACGTGGGAAAGCTAGTGATCTCTGTTACAGGTTGGAAGGCGCAGGAAAATATAGACAAGTTCATGGTACAGATGGGAGTTATGAGACAGTTACAACATAAGCGGATGAAAATATCAAAGGGTTAGTTATTCTCTTGCCCCGGCTCCCCCACAACTAAAGCACACATAAGCCGCGCAATATCATCAGGATGTGTATGTGATATATTCTGCAATTGCTGCACATCATGATCAAAGGCGGTTATCCGTGGCATAAGTGACTGCCCCTGGTCCGTGTCGTGCTTGGACTGAGTTATGAAGAATGCGCCCCGTAATTTCCCGTTTGGTAGTGCATAGATCAAGAGGTTGAATTGGTCGATATTGAGCTCAGGGGATGGCCATGTACTAAGAACATACTGCATGCACATGGAAACATTTTTGGTGTGTGATATAGAAGGTTCCAATCGTTGGCTTACCTTATTTCGCGCTCGCAACAGTTCCATGAATGTCCGGAATTGTTGCATTTGACTCGTCTCCGGCTTGGGCGGGCGGACGAGGCAGACGGAGACGCCGAGAGTCTGAAGGTATTCTGTCATGATCTGCCCAGCGGGATAGTTCCTAGGCACAAGTTTTAGTTCCCTTGGCCAAGATTCAGGCATTCTGCCACCGCGCGTTCAGTGTTCACCACACTCCTCTACGGAGGTGCAACTTACATGTCTTCAAGGGAGGAGATCTCCAGTCCCACCCTTAGCTCAAAGCTCTTGGAGAAAGCAGATAAAGTTCCACGCCAGGTTGAAAATCCCCATGAATCACGGGATGAACGACCTTCCCCACCACTGACCGCGTGCTCCTTGCTATTGTTGTCCGAGTCCCGCGATAGCTCCTCCAATACGTGCTCCATCTGATGGAAATCCGATAGTCCAGCGCCTGAAGTGTACATTTCTCCCTTTTTGAGGTTGGTTGCGTGGTTGCTGAAGCACTAGTACGCGACGGGTTGTGGCGAAGGGATGTGGCTTGAACTGTGGCAAGCTTGGCCAAACTATTAGCCTAATTAGGCAGGTGGTCAATGCTGACAAATGTTATCCCAGGCCACACATTTACCGACGACACGCGACGCGACGCGTCGAGTTCTGTCCAACGCCACTGCCGCTTGCCTTCTCTCTTGCCTGCGTGCTGCTCTCCACCAATATTCCGCAACGTGAGGGAATTATTGCCGCACTAAGACGTCGCAATGAGCGAACATGGAGGCAACGAGGACCACCAGGACATATCCCCTGAGATGCGGGTTCCTGGTCAGTCCACCCTTCGACAGAACATGTCGTTTGTCTCTGATATCCTCCCTTCTACGTAGTGGAGGAGGAGACTATTAAGATACTTCTAGCAACTGATAATCACATTGGGTACAATGAGAGAGATCCAATACGAGGCCAGGATTCTATCAACACGTTCAAGGAGATCCTGCAGCTGGCCGTCAAGCACGACGTAGGTTCTGTCTGTCTAGTTTAACGGGCACGACCTCAATCATCCTACATGACATCGCATGAACTAGGTCGACCTGATCCTTCTCGGAGGCGACCTCTTTCATGAAAACCGCCCATCACGAGATACATTGTTCCAAGTCATGGCACTTTTGCGTGAATACACATTAGGCGACAAGCCGATACAAATAGAACTGTTGAGTGACCCTGATGACGGTAAACCACCTGGATTCCCGTGTGTGAATGAAGTTCCTGTGCCAATAGTCCCGTTCTGACGGCCGAGGCAGGTTTCCGGCGATAAACTACGAGGACCCCAACTTCAACGTCGCTATACCAGTATTTTCGATCCATGGAAACCATGATGACCCTCAGGGCGCTGGTCCTGTAAGTGATATACTGATCCAGCTAGTTCTCATCTAAACCGCGTTCAGGAAGGCGCACTATGTGCGCTCGACCTCCTCTCAGCCGCGGGCTTGGTTAATTACATGGGCAAGTTCGATTTGCCCCTCAATGACAAGGAAGCCCAAAATACTGGTATCGCAATAAAACCAGTCCTTCTGAGAAAGGGCACCACCAAGCTGGGTATGTACGGCGTGGGTAATGTCAAAGACCAACGAATGCACTTTGAGTTGCGGAGTAATCGGGTCAGAATGTTCATGCCTAGAGACAAGGATAACTGGTTCAACATTCTCATCATCCACCAAAACCGGTAAGCACTGTATATGAGGCTACCTTCTGATCTGAATGAAAGCTAGAGTAAAACATGGTCCTCAAGAATTCGTGCCCGAAGGCATGTTTGACGATAGCATAGATCTCGTGATATGGGGACATGAACACGACTGTCGCATCGTCCCGGAGCCTGTCCCGGGTAAGAAGTATTACATATGTCAGCCAGGCTCCTCCGTCGCAACCTCCTTGGCCGATGGGGAGTCATTAGAGAAGTAAACCTAAAAATTTAGTCTTTCATTGGGCTCAGGTTGACTTTGTTGGCTATACAGACACGTTGCCCTGCTCCAAATCCAGGGCAAAGAGTTTCAATTGACTCCGATACCTCTGCGGACAGTGCGGCCTTTCGTCCTGGACGAGGTCGTGCTCAGTGAAGAGGCGGAGACTGGCGGTTTCGACTTAACTGACCAAATGGAGATCACAAAATATCTGAAGTCAAGAGTAATTACATACCCTTCCTCGGTCCTGTCGGCAGCCTCTAACTCTTGCGAGTGCAGGTCAACGCCCTTATTGACCAAGCCAATACTCTCTGGGATGAGCGCAATTCAAGAGCCGTGGAAGAAGGGGAAGACGAGCTCCCGAGGATGCTGCCCTTGGTCCGGCTGAAGGTAACGTTCCTTCACTCAAGAATTGCATTGCGCGACTACAACAACTCTCGTTAGGTAGACACAACAGGCGTTCCGGAAATGTCCAACCCCATCCGCTTCGGTCAAGAATTCTCAGGGCGCATCGCGAACCCGCGGGATGTGCTCACCTTTCACCGCGCCAAGAAGACCGCGGGCCGCAGCAAAGTCAGCATCGACCAGCCGGAGCTGAGCATCGACGACCCTGAGCTGTCCATCTCGGAGAAGCTCAGCAAGGTGCGCGTTCAGACGCTCGTGCAGGAGTACCTTGCGGCGCAGGAGCTGCAGCTACTTGCGGAGGGCGGGATGAGCGATGCCATACAGGTGTTTGTGGATAAGGACGATCCGCATGCGATCGAATCGTGAGTGTCTGTTGCTCCTTGTCTACTGTAGCTGAAGCGTCTCCCGCCAGGCATGTAAAGAGGACATTGAAGTTGCTGCTCAAGGACGTCCAGGCGAACGGGGATATGGAAGAGGAAGAGCTAGAGGAAGCGGTAAGTCGGATCTGTGTAATATTCTGTCTCCGGTTTCACGCACATACCCTACCAGCTCGCCAAGGCTAAGGAACAGCAGGAGAAGGAGCATGCTGAACAGGAACGACAAGCACCTTCGAAAACGAAGGTACAAACCCACCTTTCACCCCTCCAGCCGTTGTCGAGACTCATGTAATCCCCTCAGGGTAAAGGCAAGGCCACCGCAGAGGACTCGGATGCCTCCGTCGACTCCATGATGATGGATGTAGACGCGGGCGGCGGGTCCGATTTCGAGGCTCTGGACGACTCCGACGCGCCTCCACGACCCAAGAAGAAGGCAGCCGCGCCGAAGAAGACGGCCGCGGCAGCCAAGAAAGCGCCTGTGAGAGGTAGAGGGAAGAAGGCTGCCGTGCGTGTGGTGTCCTTTCCGCAATCATCTATGCCAGACTCAACATCATTTGGTGTAGGTCCCCTCGGACGACGAGGATGACGACGAAGTAATAGACGACGACGAAGAGTTCTCCAAACCGACCAAGCGGACAAACAGAGCAGCAGTGTTGAGGTGTGTTCTTTCTGACTCCCATCTGGCTCGCATTATAATTCTCGTTCTGAACCATACCTGACGTACGCACAAAAATAGTCAAGCCACAGCCGCCAAGAAGCCAGCAGCAAAAAAGGCGACGACCAAGACGACTGCCAATAAACAATCAACACTAAGCTTCGCGCCGTCGGGCGCTGCGCGGACCTCGAGGGCGGCAGCGTCTCGGTCGAGAGCAAAGACTGCTCAAGTGGTAGGTCTTCGTTGAGACGGAAGATGCCCTTCAGCTAACGACGGGTTTCTAGGTCGAGATCGACAGCGACAGTGATTGAGCAGGGCTTCGAATCCACAGTGATGTCTGTTTGCTACTATATTATAGTGATACTTTACTGCTGTTGCCTGGCTGTCCTAGCCTTGTCCTGCGTGTAAACTCGAGACGTGCGTCGGCACGCGCATCTGTTCGCACTTGCAGAGAACATCGCATTATTGACCAGGCCCGCCATACGATACCGCGAGATGCTCCAAAACCCACATGGGTATATATCAGTATTATTCTGACGTAGGTATTCTATCAATTGGCATATACATTAGCTACAGAAAGCTACTCCACAATATGATGTTTAAACAGTAACAGACGTCCGTTATCGCTACAGCAAGGCTCAATGGTCAATGGTGGGGTCGTCAAGAGTGCGTATCTAGATTCCAGGATGGGGCGAGGGGGGGGGGCAATGTTAGTGGTGAGGGTCGTAAAGCGTAAGGAGTGCAATAGTTTTGCGGCGTAAAATGGTGGCTCGACTGACGGCAGCTGGCGTGTACGCGCGCGTCGGTCGATGGAAGGTGGTGGGAGTCGGAGGATGACAAAGAGAGAGGAAGATGCGCGCACTGGGCACCGCGCGACACATGGAAGACTAGGCAAATCGACCGCGGATTTAGTACCGCCCGCTGCCGTTCTGTTCCTTCAGCGCGCGCTCAGACGAGGATATGTTGTCCGAGTCACTTCGAATGTGATGCCGTGAGGCAATGAATACGAGGACGTTACTGATGATGCTAAGCGTTAGCGAATACAGGTTGACAAATGAAGGAGAAACACGTACCTCGCGACGACGAAGATCCAGCCAAGCCAGAGGAGCACTATCCATGCAATATTGTGTGCGTAGTGGGAGTACACTGCAGAGGACGAGAGTCAGAACATGGAAGATAGCAGAAATAAGGGAGAACTCACTCAACGGCACATTCGGCTGCACCGTCTTCCCCAGCTGACTGGGCACGCCGCTTATCCACGCCGACTTGGTCGTAACAACAATTGTCGACCAGATGCACGAGGCCAGGACGACGAGCGTGCAGAATATCGCAGAGGCCTTCTTGACCATTGCCCAGAACGGCGTCTCGCGCGAGTCGGGCCAGAAGAGGAGGAAGAAGAAGAGCGTGCCGTAGACGATTGCAGTCCAGACGCCAGCGAAGATCGTGAGCGAAGCGGCGCCGACGATGTCATTGTTGTACATGTACGAGCCCGGGTATGTGCTTTGCAGCGATTCTTGCATGTCCAGGTATCTAGCCGAGCGCAACTGCGTCAAGATATTGTCTTCGAGATCTCACTGACGGACTCCACGTACCTGGACATCGCGTACGTCGCTGTCGACTCTGCACACACGACGATGATCATCGCGAGCTGGTACACGATAAATCGCTCGCTCCGCAGGTAGCTCAGGCCGTTGAACATGTTCGACGACTTGAACGCGGAGAACCTGATCTTGGCGAGGTCGAGTCCGAACACGTAGGGCGGCATCTTGGATATGTTATGTTTTTGTCAAGGAAACAAAAACGGAAGGGTACGTGACAAAGGTCGTGCAGAGGCAGGGGGAGACGATGGCAGGCATCGTCGCCACCGAGAGTTTATAACGCTGAACGAGCGTGGTGGAGTACCTTCGTCATGTTCAGGGTCGCCCCATTGACGCGGTCCAGGAGACTTGGTGGCGGTGCAAGCGAGACCACTATTCCCAGGTTACGTCACGGACAAGGGCTGTTTGCCTGCGCGGAGCATGCGAGGATTTGTTTCCCTTGGTTTGGAGTGCGGGCGGTAGGCGGCTCGTCTGCTTCGATATGAGGCTCTGTGGTGGAGAAAAAGGAAGGGGACAAGGTGTTCTTGTGAGAGCGCCCGGAACGAAGGCGAAAATCAAGCCGGCGTGGCAGATAGCGAAACCGCTCAAAATGCCCAAACTGTCCGAAGCAAGGATATTTCGCCGAATTTCGAAGAATTCTAGAGTGAGGAGTGTCAGACCCAGTGAGATAGCAAGCAGACATACTATGATACTGGGCAGTCTCCGACATATCCAGTAGAGTGGTACGATGATACCCCGCATTCACACCCCCACCGATCGACTCCAAGATGGAAATAGCAATGCTTACAAGCTACACAGGACCGCACGGCGTGTAATGCGGGATGGAAGCCCGTTGGCGCGGCCAATACTCACTCCGGCATGGCAGCAGAAGGAGAGCAGCGATGGGCTTGTGAGAGAAGGGGGAAAGAGCAATAGTCTGCAAAGGCGCGGTGTGGTCGACTTATAAGTCGAACGACGAACGTACAGTATATAATCACAGAAGTGAGATAACAAAAAGGGAAACGGATATCGAAGCGCCTTGAGGTCTTCGGTGACTTGTGTGAAAGCTGACGGGAATGGAAGCATGGAGTCCGTATTTGGATATGATTAATTGGGCTCCCCCTTTGTCGGTACTATCATTGGGGGGGTTCTGTAAAAGTTAGATTTTTTACAGAACTCCGAAATCTCGAGAAGTATGCTACAGGGAGCTTAGCAGGTTGGTACGTATATGCATTGTATACCATACAGATGGTCTGTGAAGTCAAAATTGCCTCAAGTTGGCCCCTTGTCGTATGGGAGGTTGAACACCGTCCAAAATGCCCACTGGAACAGGTCTGATGGCCACTTGATGGGTAGATCTGCCAGCCTACACGGCCCCGGCATATATCGGCTTGCCTAGAGGAGGTGTTTCTTGTATGTGTAAACCTCCTGCGCCCACCCGATAATAGCTGCAGGCTTGTGAAGTGCTCGTATGGTAGATTTTACAGAACTCCAAGGGCCCAAGGGCGTGACAGATGCGTGACAGACGCGCGCGGATCGGATAGTGTTACCCGCGCGTGACGTTTTTACATTACTCCCCGCAAGTGCTGTCTGTGTGCGGCATCTCTCTGTATTACTCTGTACATAGTGAATCGAGATCATTCTTTTTGCAGATGGTACTTAGGAAGGTATACTATGATGCCTGAGTGAAATAACAGGGAATGATGAAGAAGGTAGCCCGTGGCCGGTCATATTGTCAAGTTTTTACAGAACCCCCCCAATGATAGTATACTTAGCGGTCTCGAAATGCGTAAAGGATCTCCCACGCCACTCAATGGCTTGTCAACCCTAGCGTAGGGTTACATACAGGCTCGGTGGCGCTGCTGCCGCCACGTGCATTGCTCGGGCGTTCCCGGTGGCGTTGCCTCCCGCCTCAACCCACTGACTGGTGCTTTCCTTATGCCGTAGGAATCACACCTTCGCGATGGTCAGCTCCTCACATTGAATAATAGGATTCAGCTACTGTATGTGGGTGAGTCAGGATACATAGAGTTGAATAGACTATAATGAGAATCAAATATGCAATATTGGAAAAACATGTAGTGTGAGATATGATTACAGAAAGGAGGAAATACCAGATCTCCCTGATGTGTCACCTCATAGGCTCATACAGCTCTTCTGTCTACATGATGGGAAATTTTAAGAGCTCAAATAGAGATAAGCAGTATGAAGCAAGTGGAATATACTGAGACTCAGACAACTATCAATTACCATAATGGATAATTCCAGGGCACACCCAAGGATGTGCATACAAATCTGAACAGTCCCCCTGCATGGCCTAACACCCTCCCCACCATATCCTCCTCTCCTGCATGGCCTAAAACCCTTCTCCCTTGTGTGGGCTAAAACTCTTCTCCCCTGCATGAGCTGACCCTCCGTGGGCTGACTCTCCCCTGTGTAGCCTAACCTTCTCCCCCAATTTCATGGCTCATGACACATGAGTCTATCATAGCACAATATATATAATAGGAATAACACCACTGTGACAGAAATATCAGGACAGACTGCTCAATCCCTTCGGAAAAAATTATCAACTTGACCTCAGATAAATAAGCTCCCCCTGAAGTATGCAGGGAGCCTGCCCACATGCCACATTATAAGTATCTTCCACTTGGGAAGTATTCGGCGCTGCGCGGCACGCCAGGTCCGATTCCTCGTAAGGTAAACGAGTGGCAAGGGTTCTACAAGTAGGTAAATAGTCTTTCTAGCCTCCCGGGCACTGCGCGGCATCAAGAATACTCCTAGTTATTATATGTTGATCTCAGTGATACTAAATCATATGAGTTTGTAACTCTCAAACATAACTGTGTGTGGCTAGAACCTTCAATCATCCTATACTCAGTGTCAAGTACAGTTATTTCAATACACAATACACTATTTACTTCAGTACTACACTCGGGTAGCATTACTATCGAGTCACTGAGTCAGTGCACATGCATACTGTAGCTGAGATGCACGTCGTCAGGCTGAGGCCTCAATGCTGCCAGTACTAATACTATGCCTCATATGTAACTTACCAATCTTGTGCCGTAGGCAGCAGGGTACTTGCCATCGGCGCAATTCCACACACAGCCGGGGGATGCCTGACAGTGCCATTGGCCCGAGATCTTGAAAGGATCGTGCCGTGCAGAGACCACACTACATATCTGGAATTAGTCCCTATTCACAAATGGTAATTATTGACATGAGGGGTAATAGCTCCTATTTGCTGATGGTGGTAAGATCTGGATCGGTGGACCTTCCATTTAAGGAGGGTGCTCCCGTTACAGTTAAGGTAATTTGGGCTATAAGGGGTATAACCCCTGTTCAACGCTGGCAATTTTCGATCACCAGAGAGCCCTATACAACGACTGAACAGTAAACCGATTCTAGGGGAATCGGAATCCACGGATGAGGCAGAAATGTTATATAGGCTCGGTTTACGCGAATCAATAGGTCCAGATGCTCTATCAGTGTCCGCCTCCTGTCGAACATTGCATAGTCCAGTTGCGTGTTAATAAATATGAGGGAACAACGAC